>NC_081523.1:41279924-41338807 GCF_030273125.1 Centropristis striata | reverse complement strand
TTTATTTCATTTTAATTTATTTGTGACCTTAAAATAACATTAAATATTTGTAATTTTCTGAAAGTAGTTGTTTGTTCATTACCGAGGCATTTATTAGAAGGCCATATATGGTTAAAATGGGGTAAATGTGAATAACTGCGGTGCAGGTCGATTTAAGGTGTGACCCTAAATGTTCTGCTTGTGGCCCTAAAAACTTCCAGTTAGGATCAGCAGTGCTCCTCGTTAGAGGAGTTAGTCTGGAGTGTGTTCATCACACACAGATAGATGCTTCATTCATCCTGTTAGTGTGTGTGTGTGGCTCTCACCTCCAGTGTGGTTTCTGAGGATGGTGACACACCTCCACTGCTCCACGTTGGCCAGCTTACTGCTCGACCCGAACACTGTGCTGGGACCGATGAACCTACACACACACACACACACACACACACACACACACACAGACACAGACACAGACACAGACACAGACACACACACACACACACACACACACACAGAGTTAAAATCTAACAGCGTGGACCTCCAGGAGCCTGATCCATACATTAAATCAGGCTTATTTCAGTTAAGCCTGGTTTATTTAAAGCAGCAGACCTGAGTTCAAATACAAATCTTTACATTTCATTTCAATTTAAACAACAACTTACTCAATTTAAACTTCTTTGGCTGCAATATTACTTCATAAACTGTTGAAGCAGGATGGTAAGAGCACATACATCACCTGTGTTTGCACATTGTGTGTGTGTTAGGGTTGTCAAAAGTATCGATACTCTAAAAAGTATCAATACTTAAAACGCTGTATCTGGATACGATACTCATTTTCAAAAGTATCGATTATTTATTTATTTTTTGCACTACCTCAGACCTGAAGCTTGTTATCACAGTTGCAGTTTCTTTTGCACAACTGTTTTTTATTATAAATATTTAACCTGTGGTTCTATTAATTTTAACATGTTGCATTTTTCTTGTTAATAAAAATAGTTTTATTAGGGCCCGAGCAGGCAACGACCTGCGAGGTCCCTATTGTATTTCGAATGATTATTTAGGGCCCGAGCAGGCAACGACCTGCGAGGTCCCTATTGTATTTCGAATGATTATTTATTATTTATTTTTTTATTATTATTCTTCTTCCCAAATGATCGCATATTTCACTGCCTGAACATACCCCAAAACTCATGAAACTTTAAATATAAGTCACACATGGTGAAAAATTTTATAATCTATTGTCATCCTGAATTTCCACCACTTAGGTGGCGCTATAATAAAGGAAAGTGCGTTTAGGCTAATAACTTCCACATACTTTATCGCACATTCAAAAAACTTATATCCACGCGTTCACTGAGTTGTGCTGAATCTCGTGATATAGGCCACTCCCATTTTCGCCTACCGTTTTTTTTCGCAAATTCGCGAAATGTCGCAAACCTACTTTTTCGAACTCCTCCTAGGCAATTTCATCGTTTTGCACCAAACTTTGCACACAGCATCTATGGACCCTCATGACAAAAAGTTATTAAAAGAATTTTGATTACCCTAAGAATACTCAAGTTATTAAATAACAACTTCCTGCAGATTTCGTTCAAAACAGGAAGTGTTGCATATCTCCACATTGGTGTGTCTGAATGACATGAAACTCAGGTTACTACTTCCGCATGAGCCCCTGAGGCACGCTGCAAAATTTTGGGCGATGACCACTAGGTGGCGCTCTTTAAATTCAAGTATTTTATATCTCCAAGTCAGTTGGTCGGATTAACACCAAACTTGGTATACTTATTGTCAATGCCCTCCTGAGGATAACCCTTGAAGGTTTTATTGATCGGCCCCTAGGTGGCGCTCTGGCGGCAGTTTAATTTAATAAATGCCACTGTGCCCAGACCATAAGACTTAAGGCAATGAAATTCATAGGGGTGGTATAGACTGGCCCCTGTAATGCACAAACCCCGACGGAAGCATGCCCCGACACGCGTGTACTGCGAGGGCCCGTTCAGTACTGCGCGCAGTCCTAGTTATTTTTATTTTTTTTTTTATTTTTCTTCTTCCCAAATGATCGCATTTTTCACTGCCTGAACATACCCCAAAAGTCATGAAACTTTAAATATAAGTCACACCTGGCGAAAAATTTTATAATCTATTGTCATTCTGAATTTCCACCACTAGGTGGCGCTATAATAAAGGAAAACGCGTTTAAGCTAATAACTCCCACATACTTCATCGCACATTCAAAAAACTTATATCCACGCGTTCACTGAGTTGTGCTGAATCTCGGGATATAGGCCACTCCCATTTTCGCCTGGAGTTTTTTTTCGCAAATTCGCGAAATGTCGTAAACCTACTTTTTCGAACTCCTCCTAGGCAATTTCATCGTTTTGCACCAAACTTTGCACACTGCATCTATGGACCCTCATGACAAAAAGTTATTAAAAGAATTTTGATTACTCAAATAATACTCAAGTTATTAAATAACAACTTCCTGCAGGTGGCGCTATTTTCAACACAAAACACAAAGTGTTGCATATCTCCACATTGGTGTGTCTGAATGACATGAAACTCAGGTTGCTGCTTCCCCATGAGCCCCTGAGGCTCGATGCAAAATTTTGGGCGATGACCACTAGGTGGCGCTCTTTAAATTGAAGTATTTTATATCTCCAAATCGGTTGGTCGGATTAACACCAAACTTGGTATACTTATTGTCAATGCCCTCCTGAGGATAACCCTTGAAGGTTTTATTGATCGGCCCCTAGGTGGCGCTCTGGCGGCAGTTTAATTTAATAAGTGCCACTGTGCCCAGACCATAAGACTTAAGGCAATGAAATTCATAGGGGTGGTATAGACTGGCCCCTGTAACGCACAAACCCTGACGGCAGCATGCCCCAACACGCGTGTACTGCGAGGGCCCGTTCAGTACTGCGCGCAGTCCTAGTTATTATTATTTTTTATAATTATTATTATTATTATTTTATTATTATATTATTATTATTATTTATTATTTTTATTACTTTGTTTTTATCCTGGTGGTATCGAAAATGGTATCGAGTATCGAATATTTTCCTGAGTATCGGTATCGAGTTGAACATTTTAGTATCGTGTGTGTGTGTGTGTGTGTGTGTGTGTGTGTGTGTGTGTGTGTGTGTGTGTGTGTACATACGCAGCTCTCTTCCAGACCATGACCAGCTTGTCGTCCCCTCCTGATGCCAGGTAAAGCCCGTTGTTGGACCAGCGCACACAGTTCACACATGCTGCAGAGACAAACACACCGCGGTTAGACATACAGTGTGCGTGTGTGTGTGTGTGTGTGTGTGTGTGTGTGTGTGTGTGTGTGTGTGTGTGTGTGTGTGTGTGTGTGTGTGTGTGTGTGATGTTGGCGGTAAGAATAGAACCGACCGTCATTAAACCATCTGGAACATTATCACACCAACTAAACCGTCTAATGCTGCCAGACACTGAGCAGCAACGTGTCAAATATAATAAAATACACCAAACACACACAGATGGACACAATAAAGTTATTCATTTATTTATAGGATTATACTTTGGACATGATACAATACTAAAAATATATTTTTTTAAAATATTGATACATTTAAATTATTTATTTATTGATATGATTATATTTTAGACATGACACAACACTAAAAAAATAAAAAATACACAGCAATGAATTGAAATGTCTGTAGGTTGAAGTTTAATTCATCAACTCCTACCTGCTACGTTTCTTTTGATTGTTTGTTTAGTTTCTGATGGTATTCCGATTTGTTTTATTTCATTTGTATTCATTTATCTTTGACCTAATGGGTTTCGAGCCCCTCTGTTTTTGTTTATAATTTATTATTATTTTTATTTAATTTGAATGATTTGGCTTAATATGTAATCACTGTGGTGTATATTAAAAACAAATAAATACAAATAATTATAATAATATAATATAATAATATATAAATAATATAATATATCAGGAAGATATAGAAAGCAAAAAAAATAGCATCTATTTAAAAAATGTATTATTACTTTTTAATTTTATTTATTTATTTGCATGATTGTTTTTTTTTTGTTTTTTGTTTTTGGGGTTGTTGTTTTGTTTTTTTGGGTTTTTTTTTTTTTTTGGGGGGGGGTTGTTTTGTTTTTGATGGTATTTGGATTTGTGTTGTTTTTGAGCCCCTCTGTATTTCTTTTACACTTTAAACAATTTCTTTATTTTAATTTTTAATGTTTAATTATTTGGCTTTGTATGTTTTGTCATTCTCCTCCTATAAATAAAATATATCAGGAAAATATAGGAAGCAAAAAAAATTTGAATTATCTCATTTTTTAATTAGTATTATTACTTTTTATATTCTATTTATTTGCATGGTTCTTTTTGGCTTTTTTGAGGTTTGCTTGTTTATTTGTAGTGTGATGTCGTTTATGTCGACCAAGCTGTGTGTGTAACAGAACTTGAAAAGCAATAAAAAGATTCAAATAATAATTTCTTTGAATACAACAGTGGATTTACACGTAGCAGCAGGAGTTGCAGCTCTTGTTCTACTGGTTCAAACTGTTGAATAAAAATTGAAATAAATAGTAAAATCAAGGCCATTTGGAGCCTGAATGTGAACACAGAGAGATAGTGCAGAGAGGAGCAGCGCAGCAGCAGTTAAACAGGAGCTGAAATGATCATTTCAGTCAATCTAACGGCCGCTAGGTCGGCTTTGATCTCTACAGGAAGCTGCTGAAATCACACAAATCTCTCCTTGTCTCCTTGTTATTCTCTGTGTTAATCTATAATAATGGATCAAGTCCCCAGTTTGTCTTTACAGGCACACAGAGCTGCCGTTTAAAAACAACACGTCGATAAAAATAAGGCCATTACCTCCCCGTCTGTCTGGTGCTTTGTGTCTGACGCTGCAGCTGCTCATAGAGACAGATCACCTGCTGCTCTCAGCTCAAACTGTTCAACACTCTGAACACATGTTCTACAGCACATATCACTGGAATAAATAATAGAGGTGGGCAAAATAAATACTGCATAGTATCGTGACATTTTGTGTGGCTATATTATATCGATTCATGGCCGCAAAGTATCATTATTTAGTGTTCAGACGGCCGTAGTGGGCTCACTTTTAGGATTATACTGTATTTATAATCCCAACACTTATGTGCGCCAGGATATTGTGTTGGGAGGTTGTCCAAATAACTCTGCAAAGTTAGGCTAAAGTTTTGGGGGGGGGGTTTACCAATTTTTTTTTATATTTTTACATTAAATGTAAAGTTTTACTGTGAGAAAAACAGTTAATCTGCGAGTAGAATTTCCAGAAGAGAAGTCAAAATCGCAAAAAAAAAGTCAAAATTACCAGAAAAAAAGACAAAATTCTAAGAAAAAAAAGTCAAATTTACCAGAAAAAAGTAAAAATGATCAGAAAAACTGTAGAGATTGTGCGTCAGGATGTCGTGTCGGGAAGTTGTTGAAGTAACGCTGCAAAGTTTGGCTTTTTTTAGTGTTTTAAAAAAACATTGAGAGCAGTGAAGCTTGTTTGTAAAGTTTGATAAAATGCTGCAGTTGTTGTCGTCCAACATGTTTGATATCAGTTCAGTTCAGTTTGACTGGATACTTTCCATGGTTTTCTTGATAATAACCAAAATCATTAACAAGAAAACCATGTTAAATGTCTAGATATCAGCTCTTAAATTAAACTCTTATCAGCTATTTTTGTTGTTATTATATTTGTCAAAACAAGTGTCCCTTTAGTTGTACCAGACATTAAAATGAACAAGAAAATGAAGAAAACAAGGGTGGTCTAATACTTTTTTCCCATGACTGTATATCGATTAACCCAACACTCTACAGTCACACAGACAGATGAGCTGCTCACCGAGGTGATTGTCCATCTGGCAAAGCATTTTGGGAATATTCTCGTTCTTCTCGTCCTCCTCTCTGAGGACCGGCGCCATGTTCCAGATCATCACCTTACCAGAATCCTCTCCTGAGAAAAACAAACAAAAAAACAATATAAAAACTCCCAAAACTGACTCTGTTTTATCACAGCAAGACTTCTTTGTGTTTTATTTTGAAAATCCTGAAGTTTGAGGCTGCAGGAGAACATTTATAATGATGTGGTTCAGATTAAGAAGAGTTTAAAAAAGGAATGGATGGATGCATAGAGTCATGGATGGATGGATGGATGGATGCATAGAGTCATGGATGGATGGATGGATGGAGTCAAGGATGGATGGATGGATGGATGGATGCATAGAGTCAAGGATGGATGGATGGATGGATGGATGGATGCATAGAGTCAAGGATGGATGGATGGATGGATGGATGGATGCATAGAGTCAAGGATGGATGGATGGATGGATGGATGGATGGATGGATGCATAGAGTCAAGGATGGATGGATGGATGGATGGATGGATGGATGGATGCATAGAGTCAAGGATGGATGGATGGATGGATGCATAGAGTCAAGGATGGATGGATGGATGGATGGATGGATGGATGGATGGATGCATAGAGTCAAGGATGGATGGATGGATGGATGCATAGAGTCAAGGATGGATGGATGGATGGATGGATGGATGGATGGATGGATGGATGCATAGAGTCAAGGATGGATGGATGGATGGATGGATGGATGGATGGATGGATGGATGGATGCATAGAGTCAAGGATGGATGGATGGATGGATGGATGGATGCATAGAGTCAAGGATGGGTGGATGGATGGATGATGGATGGATGCATAGAGTCAAGGATGGATGGATGGATGGATGGATGGATGGATGGATGGATGCATAGAGTCAAGGATGGGTGGATGGATGGATGGATGCATGCATAGAGTCAAGGATGGATGGATGGATGGATGGATGGATAGAGTCAAGGATGGATGGATGGATGGATGGATAGAGTCATGGATGGATGGATGGATGCATAGAGTCAAGGATGGATGGATGGATGGATGGATGGATAGAGTCAAGGATGGATGGATGGATGGATGGATGCATAGAGTCAAGGATGGATGGATGGATGCATAGAGTCAAGGATGGATGGATGGATGGATGGATGCATGCATAGAGTCAAGGATGGATGGATGGATTGATGGATGGATGGATGGATGCATAGAGTCATGGATGGATGGATGGATGGATGCATGGAGTCATGGATGGATGGATGGATGAATGGATGGATAGATGAATGGATGGATGGATGGATGGATGGATGGATGGATGAATGGATGGATGGATGGATGGATGGATAGATGAATGGATGGATGGATGGATGGATGGATAGATGAATGGATGGATGGATGAATGGATGGATGGATGAATGGATGGATGGATGGATGGATGGATGGATGGATGGATGGATGGATGGATGGATGGATGAATGGATGTGTGTGTGTGGCAGCAATACGTTTCCGTATGAAGCACTGGACATGATCTCAGTGACAAATGCAGGATTCTTTTATTATTAAAGCACTTTCAAGGTCCCTAAATCAAATATTTCTCGACTCTATAAGCCTTTATCAGACCATTTATTTTTCTACAATAATGGAACTGGGAAAAATACATTTTACAGAACTGATTTACACCCACAGCAACCGATGCACATTATCACTATGTTTATTTTACCAGCTGTTCACGTTACCTTTGTTTTTCATTGTGATTATTTAATATTTGCTCATTTCAGGAATAATGCATCAACAGAGGACTTCTCCAGCAGTGAACAAGGAGGGAACACAAGGAAATAACTTTCCTTTTTCAAACAAATATGAAGACAATATAGTTTAATTTGAAACATTAAAAGGTTTTGAGGTTTACAGGAGTGATTGTGAAGATGAAGCACCAGATCATGTCAAAATTTAAGCATTTTCACATAGTTTATTCAAATTGAAACATAACTTTTAAGACTTTGTGCGACCCCTGATAATTCTCATGAGTGTAAACTGCTCTTACCTTGCCCGCCGGTTGCAAATTTCGTCCCATCAGGGTGGATGTCAACTGAAAATATGGGTTTGCCTGTAAAACACAACACAAACGTGAAGATTACATGTTTGTGAAATCAGTTTTTGATGGACACATTGAGACATGATAAATTTCATTTCGTCTGTGGTTGTGTTTGTGACTGTGGATTAGCTCAGCGTACACGCTCACGTTTTTCTGTAAACGAGCCAATTAGTGAAGTTACTTAGACCAGTAGTTCTCAACCTTTTTGAGTCGTGACCCCCAATTTAACATGCATGTTGTCCGTGACCCCCACTCACTGAACACAATCTCACATGCACAGTTCAGATCACCCAAAAAAGACACAAAATGACCAAAAAAAGGAAACAAAATGACCAAAAAAGACACAAAATGACCAAAAAGACACAAAATGACCAGAAAAGACACAAAATGACCCAAAAAATAAAACAAAATGTCCCAAAAAAACACACAAAATGACTAAAAAAAAGACACAAAATGACCAAAAAAAGGCACAAATTGACCACAAAATGATCAAAAAAGACACAAAATGACCAAAAAAAGACACAAATTGACCACAAAATGATCGAAAACAAACACAAAATGACCAAAAAAGACACAAATTGACCACAAAATGATCAAAAAAGACACAAAATGACCAAAAAAGACACAAAATGACCAAAAAAAGACATTAAGTGACCAAAAAGACTAAAACACATGAACACTTTAACACAGTGGAGACAGAGCTGACTTCCAAAATGATTTGGCGACCCCCAGAAATCATCTCACGACCCCAAATGGGGTCCCGACCCCAAGGTTGAGAATAGCTGACTTAGATAATAAATTTAATTCCCCAACTCTATCTATATCTAATAAAACTAAATTCCACATTAAACCAGTTGTTATACAAGTTTTACTTACTTTATACACATACAAATACTTCTACACACACACACACTAGAGATCATGTTGAGGTAAAACTAATCATCTCAAATCAATAACGAGTCGTGTCATTAATAAGCTGCTGGTCTGTGTGGTGAGAGGTTTTAAAAGGCGTGGGAGCCTTTATTTGTGTCTCTGTGTTTCATTTGACTTTGATTGTTGTATGACTGTTTTTGGGAGGGAGTTAGTAGTGGATCAAGTCTTTCATCAAGCAAAAAAAATCTGCCCAAATGTGAGGATTTGATACTTTTCTGTTTTGAATCAATATAAACTGAGTATATTTGAGTTTTGGACAGTTGCTTCAGAAAAAACAACAAATCTAACAGTGTCACCTGATTCAGAATTCTAACAAATAAGAGTAAATATGACCATGAAACTTTCCCAAACTGACTGTTTATTTTAACACCAGACGTTTTAGCTCCTCGGGCTCGTTTACGGTGTTTAAAATAAGGTGTTTTTGCTAAAATATTGTCAAAAACATTAAACAAGAAGTCACTGTAAGACAACAACTTTATCATGGGTCATTTGGCATGGAGGTTAGCTGGATATTTATGTATCCAGAGACCCCCTCAAAAACAAAATATCTCATCTTAAGAGATCCATGTGTTGAAATAAAACATTTTAACACTGGAAAAAGGAGGCAGCTCTTTTATAGCTGCTTATTTTGAGAGTCACAGAGCATCAGAACTGAAACATCTGTTGATTTTGCAGCATTTAAACTTTAAAAATAAAAATGATTTGCTTGCTGTCTGAGCTGTAACTGGTGTCAGTTATGGGCCGTTAGATATGATACACAAGCATCTGGATATTTAGTTTTCTGGCTTGTCGTGATAGATACAAACATGTAAGATGTGTTACAGACAAAAAGAATAATCTATAAACTAATAACTTGCCTGTTATGACATTAATGGTTAGCTGCATGATAAATTCAGGCCATTTCTCCAACGGTTAACTTTCACCAACAGACACTTTTTGGCTACACGTTGAGCTTGTTCACGGTCACTAAATTAAAATATGTTAGCAAAATATCTCCTCTTAAGAGGTCCACATGCTGAAATTAAACATTTGAACTTGTGCACAATGGAAACACATAGTAGCTCTTTTGGTAGCTGCTTATTTTGAGAGTCAAAGAGCTTAAACATTGAAACACCTCCTGATGTTTCTGCAGCTTTTAGACTGTAACTGGTGTCAGTTATGGGCCGTTAGATATGATACACAAGCATCTGGATATTTAGTTTTCTGGCATCTTATGATTATGCTTCCAAGACCAAAAATAATAACTAAAAACAAATAACTTGCTTGTAATGACTTTTTAATTCAGGCCATTTCTCCAACGGTTACTCTCCCAAACTGACAGCTTTTCACCAGCAGAAACTTCATTAAATTAAAACATGTTAGCAAAAAATCTCTTCTCAAGAGGTCTATGTGTTGAAATAAAACATTTTAACTTGCACACTGGAAACACCAACAGACACATTTTAGATGCATGTCGTGCACATTGACCGTCACCAAATTAAAATCTGTTAGCAAAATATCTTGTCTCCAGAAGTCTACAGCTGCTTATTTTGAGAGTCAAAGAGCATCAGAAGTGAAACACCTCCTGATGTTTCTGCAGCTTTTAGACTGTAACTGGTGTCAGTTATGGGCCGGTAGATATGATACACAAGGGTGGTTGACGTGAACTCAAATTCAAAGTGAAAAAAGAATAATTCAAAAATATATGTCAAATGACATACAATTATATTCCCTTATATGTGAATAATTCAAAACTGAATGTGTCCATTTCTAATTCTTCATATATTTAGCATATTATTCACTTTTGGTGTGGTAGTCCTAAAATGTGTCCGTCATTATTTCATTCAGAGAATGTTGGACAGATAAGATAGATAAGCCCAAGGCATATTAGTGATGAATATTTTTAATCAATTTACATTATTTTCAATGATCAATCAATGTAAATTGATAAAAATATTCAGATCAATACTTAAACTGCGTTGTACCAAAGGACTACCTTAAGACGACCAGTTCCAACACTGCACGGAAATATTAATATTATGAAAATATTTGAGACAGAAGTGATCTTGTGTCCAGAGATTCTTCTGTCCTTCCTGATTCTGGAAGGACCCCTCTCAGTAATGGGCTGGTCACATTAATGCCTGTTTTATATCGACATCATGGCGTTGCTCCAGGAGGACACCAGTCATAATGTGTCATAATAACTCTACATAGGGACCTTAACACTTCTATCCTCTAGATTCATTAAGTAAACACTCGTATGACATGCATTCAAGTATTTTAATGTATTTAGATTAATTTTTCATTAAATCACAGTTGTTTTAAGATAAGTAATGCTACCTAGGACAGTTGCACCGGTGGACAAATGTCATGTTCAAAACAGAATATTTGCATAGTTGAAGAACGATACTCATTGTTTGCAGATGGATTAGATGGAGAAGAATGAACTGCATATTAAAACATTAATTTTAATGAAATATTATCAAATTTTAGTAATATTTGTCACTGGGAACACAAAAATTGAGCGTCACGTCAACCACCCACAAGCATCTGGTATTTAGTTTTCTGGCGTGTTGTGATGCTTCACAGACGAGTAGAGCCGTAAATACAGTTGACTTCAGTGACATGAATCATTAGCTGACCCTAAATTAAGGCCATCTTCCCAACAGTTAACTTTCCCAAACTCACAGCTTTTCACCAACAGACACTTTTAGCTGCATGTTGAGCTCCTTCACTGTCATTAAAACAATGTGTGTTTCTAATATGACATGTGGGATGTCAAAAACATGACACTACAAGTCATTTTGAGGGGAAAACTTGACATTGGTGATTTGGCAGGTAAGTTAGTTAATGTCATAAGCTAACAAAGTCTATATTTATGTATGCAAAGACCCCCTCAAATAAGAAAATCTCATTTTAAGAGGTCCATATGCTGAAATAAAACATCTTAACTTGTGCCCACTGGAAACACATGGCGGCTCTTTCAGTCGCTGGTTATTTTGAGGGTCACAGAGCAACAAAACTGAAACATTTGGCAGGTGAGTCAGCTATATTTATGCATCCAAAGACCCCCTCAAAAACAGAGGATCTCATTTCTAGAGTTCTACATGCTGACATCAAACCTCTTAACTTGTGCAAGGTCCTAGAAGTTGGTTAATTTATCAATAAAAATACCAAACTGTTTCTGCAGCGTTTTAATTTGAAGGATTTACTTGCTGTCTGAGCTGTAACTGGTGTCAGTTATGGGCCGTTAGATATGACACACAAGCATCTGGATATTTAGTTTTCTGGCTTGTTGTGATAGAAACAAATATGCAGGATGCTTTACAGACAAGATGAATAATCTATAAAACTAATAACCTGACTCTAGTGACATTAAACGTCAGCTGAACCCTAAATTCAGGCCATTTCTCCAACGGTTAACTTTCCCAAACTGGCTTTTCACCAACAGACACTTTTTAGCTTCATGTCGAGCTCGTTCACTGTCACTAAATTGAAATATATTAGCAAAATATCTCGTCTCAAGAGGTTTTCATGTTGAAATAAAACATGTTAACTTGTGCACACTGGAAACACATTGTAGCACTTTTGGTAGCTGGTTATTTTGAGAGTCAAAGAGCTTAAAAATTTAAACATCTCCTGTTGTTTCTGCAGCTTTTAAACTGTAACTGGTGTCAGTTATGGGCCGTTAGATATGATACACAAGCATCTGGGTATTTAGTTTTCTGGCTTGTCGTGATAGATACAAACATGTAGGATGCGTTACAGACAAAAAGAATAATCTATAAAACTAATAACTTGCCTGTTATGACATTAATGGTTAGCTGCATGATAAATTCAGGCCATTTCTCCAACGGTTAACTTTCACCAACAGACACTTTTTGGCTACACGTCGAGCTTGTTCACGGTCACTAAATTAAAATATGTTAGCAAAATATCTCCTCTTAAGAGGTCCACATGCTGAAATTAAACATTTGAACTTGTGCACAATGGAAACACATTGTAGCACTTTTATTGCTGCTTATTTTGAGAGTCAAAGAGCTTAAAAACTGAAACACCTCCTGATGTTTCTGCAGCTTTTAGACTGTAACTGGTGTCAGTTATGGGCCGTTAGATATGATACACAAGCATCTGGGTGTTTAGTTTTCTGGCATCTTATGATTATGCTTCCAAGACCAAAAATAATAACTTAAAACAAATAACTTGCTTGTAATGACTTTTTAATTCAGGCCATTTCTCCAACGGTTACTCTCCCAAACTGACAGCTTTTCACCAGCAGAAACTTAATTAAATTAAAACATGTCAGCAAAAAATCTCTTCTCAAGAGGTCTATGTGTTGAAATAAAACATTTTAACTTGCACACTGGAAACACCAACAGACACATGTTAGATGCAACTGCACATTGACCGTCACCAAATTAAAATCTGTTAGCAAAATATCTCCTCTTAAGAGGTCCACATGCTGAAATTAAACATTTTAACTTGTGCACACTGGAAACACATAGTAGCTCTTTTATTGCTGCTTATTTTGAGAGTCAAAGAGCATCAGAAGTGAAACACCTCCTGTTGTTTCTGCAGCTTTTAGACTGTAACTGGTGTCAGTTATGGGCCGTTAGATATGATACACAAGCATCTGGATGTTTAGTTTTCTGGCTTGTCGTGATAGAAACAAATCTGTAGGATGTAGGACTGCATTTATCTTGTGTGGACTTAACCTAGCTCCTAGTCTCTGCTAATGTATTTTTGCTTTAAGATTGTTAATTGTTTTGCTTAAAGGTTGCTTAGTGTTGCTGCATTCTTTTCTCTTCTTTTCTTCTTTAACATATAACACTCCTTAGCAATGACAGTTGGCTCTTAAAGTTCTGTACTTACTTGATTCCTGTGGTCTATGTCTAGTACCATCAGGTTGATGCACTTATTGTAAGTCGCTTTGGACAAAAGCGTCTGCTAAATGACATGCAATGTAATGTAATGTTTTTACAGACAAGAATAATCTATAAAACTAATAACTTGCCTGTAGTGACATTAATGGTTAGCTGCATGATAAATTCAGGCCATTTCTCTAACGGTTAACTTTCACAGTCTGACAGCTTTCACCACTTTTATCTGCATGTTGATCTCCTTCACTGTCACTAAACAATGTGTGTTTACAAAAACATGAAATTATAAATAACTTTAGGGACAACAACAACAACTTGGACACGGGTCATGTGGCAGGTTAAACTAGCTAGCATCCATGCTAAGGGGGGCTAAGCAGCTAGCTAGCTAATGCTAGCAGCCAGTAGCAGATCTAACAGGAGCAGCGGGGAGAAACACCACCTCAGTGGGTCCGGGTGGAGGTCTACAGGCGGCACGAGAGAGGCTCTGAAGCGGCTGAAAGAGTCAAACAAGTGTCGACCACCTCCTCCTCCTCCTCCACCTCCACCATGCCTCCTAATCAGGTCTCCCTCCGACAACAAAAGCCCAGTGGGTCCAGCAGAGTGGATCTTACCGTTGTGGCTGACCCAGCTCGGCTTCAGCAGCTTCATCCTGTCTACAGATAGCTCCTCTCTTTCTCTTTACAGTCAACAAACACATCCGGCGGCTAGAACCACCGCTACCCGCTCCTTCTTCTCCTTCTTCTGTCTAAACTCTCTCCGACACTTTGTTGTTTCTGTGATTCAACTCCATCTCTGCGGCAGCAGCGGCATCCCCTCCGAGTCTCCGAGTCTCCAGTCCGGACGAGTGACGAGGTGACACCGGGGACGAGTGACGAGGTGACACCCGTAAAGTGTTTCCGTTAGATTTGACCGCGGACAGGAAGCAGCGTGGGCGGGCTGTCACAATAAGAAACTCTGTATACTTTTCAAGTAAATATTTCGGGGAAATTGTCAGTAGCATGTGTTCTGTGCCGTTATTTATATTTTTTAGTGTAATTAATCAAACTTTCGGGATAATGAATGATCGAATTCATCGTATTGGTGTAAAATTTACCGGAACCGTATTTTATTTTGAAAAGTCATATACGTTGCAGTGCGCAAACGCAGAATTTAAACTGTCAAAGACCACATTTTGGAGCTGTGGCCTTGTGTTTCACTGCAACATATACAATCTATATAAGATATACAAGTCCTCCATGGAATATCAGAACAAACCATGGCTAGAAGTGGGAACAACCTGGCATGTTGTTTGATAACTATACATACACACAATATATATATATATATATATATATATATATATATATATATATATATATATATATATATATATATATATATATATATAAAATGTATAATGAATAATGTATTATATGGGTAATTTCAGAATTGCGGGTACACTTTGCGTCTCCCAGAAAAACCTTTGATTATTTCCCCCTAAAAAAGTATTTACTGGGTCTGTTTTAAATAATATTGCTAGCTATATTGAATGTTCACCAATAATACTGTTTGGTGTGTATTTTAGGCACAATTTATATGTAAAATATTCATTCAATGATTCCCACCCACCAATTATTGGCTGTCTTCAGCTTGTGATTCACATGTTCATATTGAATTTACATAAAATAATTCATTAAAATTAGCAGTTTTTTTGTGCTAATTCTATTAATACTTATACTTACAGTTGCACAGAGTATTTATTTTCTGTAATACATGGGATTTCAACATTAAAAATATATATTTTTTATCTGTCCCTATGGTCCGGTCAACTCTGTTACCTCTGTTATAAAACCACATAAAAAAACCCTACAGCATTCAAATAAAAACATGTGACCTGCAGCCAGTGATGTCACTTCCTCTTGCAGAGAAGATTTGGAGGGAATTAATAGTTGTGTCCCAATGTTAAACTTTCTCTCTCATTAACTTGTACAAAATGTTGAGAAACAGTAGATTAATTATATGTCAATTCTGTTACTATGATATTCTAGTGAATCTGTCATTTAAAAAAAAAATATATGATGAAAATTCATAAAATTATGGTTTTATTCATGACATGTGGTATCTGGTTTTAAGCTAGCACGTGGAGTTAAAGAACAAACTGGTGGAAAATGTCAACTCTGTTATTGTCAACTCTGTTACATGTTTCAACATTTCAATGATAACAGAGTGACTGTTTTTGGCCTTTTACACATAGTTTGTCAACTCTGTTATTCATGTCAACTCCATTTACATAGGCGTCAACTCTGTTTGTCACAGTTTTATTTTAAAAAATTCTAATTAAATATGTTTTATTGTTGACAAAGTAACCAGAAGCTGTGTCATAATTAACATTCTCACTATACATGAAATTTCAAAGCATTTCATTCATTTTTTGAGCAATATTTAGAGAAAATCCAAACTGTCTTGGCAACTTTCCAATTAAATGTGTCAATGATTTTACTCCTGAAAAAAGAATCTTTATCTTAGAAAATTTAAAGTTGAATTAGCTGATGTAAAGACAAAAGTTCTCTTAGGAAAGACATGGTTTTAAAATGTATTACATTTGAGTACTATACATATTTACCCTAATTTGTCTGCAACAGAGTTGATTGATTTTACTGTTACTACGATGATTTTCAGATTAAATATTTTAAATCTTACATGTTTAAGCTTGGCAAATTTAAAGTATTCTCTATGGGAATGAAAAAGGTTTTATGGAAAAAAATAAAATAAAATAATTATTTTGTCTAAACTTCAAATGTACACGCAATTCTGAAATGGGCCATATATATATGTGCAATTATTTTATTCGCAGACAGTTTATGGTACAATTCAGTTTCTGGATAATAAACACAAACATGATCTTGTTCAGACTGCATTCACAGTGTATCTGTAAATAATAACATTTAAAACATTCAGCCACCAGAGAAAAAAGGGTTCAAAGAGTGGAAATGTTTATGTTAAATAGCCTCACTGATCTGATAGCAGACAAACACAATTTTTATTTATTTAATATGTATTTCCCTGAAGAGCTGATTGCGTTAAAAACAACAATAAATCAAATAAACAGTTTTTTAAAAAATCAGTTTTTTATTTCTCCAGATAAGTTATTTCTCATGGAGCATGAAATCAAACATCATCACAATCCCAACAAGTGAAATAATAAGTTTCAAAACATTTCCTTTACAAGAAACTTACAAGAAATTATTACAAAAAAAGCTACAAAGACATACCTGTGTTCTTTATTTAATGAGAGTTTACAGTTGACAGTTTTCATTATGTTGTTGTCCGATGTTTTATAAAAGACACTTCACAGAATCTGTTTAATTTCACTTAATTTCTCTGATAATGTAAACTGTGTTTTTAAACAGTGTAAACAGCAGACAGCATTCACTTCGTGGTGCATTCGCTCCTCAAAAGTACCTGCAAAACTCTTTGAATAACTTATTTTTTCAAAGAGTCTCTGAGTTCCCAACACAAGTAGAATAGGAAATGTTTTTTAGAGTATTATTTTTTCCTGACCCAACATATTTTCAGTGTAAAAAAGCTAACATCTTTTTCAGACAATTTCAACTTGCAGATTAGAACAGATGCTGTGTTTAAACCATAGCTGGTGAAATGTGAAATATGGATGAACAGTGAAAAAGTGGATTTATGCTGCAGCAGTGTCAACATTTTGATTTTTCTTTTATTTCTTTGTTCTGGAAATCCATTGTACCTGACATTTGTTCAAGCTTTGCACAGCCTCTTTTCTCTTTAACACCAGTTTCACTCTGATATTTCACAGTAAAGAATCCCAAACCTTCAAGAATATACAAGTTTGACTATATACATGATTTTCTGAGGCAGTGAAGGACATTTTAAACATACAATGAAGAAGTAAATGTGTCTATTGACAGCAGTGAGACCTGCAGGGGGCAGTGGAGGGTTTTCTTACAGGAGCACAGTGAGGAGAATTCACAAAAAACTTGCACAGCTTCTGCACAAATAAGACAAAAGGTAACTGTGTGATTCTCAAAGCACCTGCAAAGGATCAGATGCACGGTTCACCGTGCTGCCAGGAAATAGTGTCTTTGTGCTCCGCTGATATTTGCATATATTTAAAAGACGTAGTATGCATATATTTGGCACACCTTTCTATGCAAATGACCGTGCAAAAACAGTCCAATTACCAAGGATCAGCACTAGCAGACACACACAGTTACAGAGAGTAACTAAAGACACACGGGGACATTAAACCCCAAATACAGGTTTTTCTCCGTCAGTCAGGACCTGCAGCTCATTTCTCTTTTTCTCTCTGCTGCTGTTCTACCTATTTTGTTCTCAGTGCAAAGGTGAATGTGATGAAAGAATAGTTGCACACTTGTAGCCACATTGCACTTTTTCAGGATGTTAATAATTTCAGTACCCTCCAATACCTGTTGTGTTGAAACGCTGGTAAATTATTTTAACATACAGTCATGGAAAAAAATATTAGACCACCCTTTTTCTTCAGTTTCTTGTTCATTTTAATGTCTGTTTCAACTAAAGGGACATTTGTTTGGACGAAAATGATGATAACAACAAAAATAGCTGATAAGAGTTTTCTTTAAGAGCTGATATCTAGACATTTAACATGGATTTCTTTATAATGATTTTGGTTACAAAACTGCAACTATGGTTTATTAAAGCAACTTCAAAGAGATCTTAACTGGTTATGAGTTATAAGTCTCAGGTCTTTAATTCAAGACTTTTCAGGGTCATTATTTTAAATAAATCCTTTATTTTAACACGTTTTTAGACCTTTGTGCTTTTATTCATTAAGTTTTTTTTGTCTTTAATTTAGTTTTATGTTTTTTGAAAGATTTTTTAGGACAAATAGAAAACCCTTTTTGTGTCACAAAAACAGCTGTGGTTCTAGCAGGACAGAAAAAAATGTATGTACGATTTTTAGATCTTTTTTTTTTTAAAGAAGTTTAGGCACTTATGTTTATTTATTTTCAAAGATCTTTTTTGGTTCTCACAGGACAGAAAAAAAAATGATTAGATCACACGTTTTTTCTTTCTTATCATTATATTTGTCCAAACAAATGTACCTTTAGTTGTACCAGGCATTAAAATGAACAAGAAGTGCGCAACTATTTTTCTTCTCTCCAGACAGAAGTGTCTGCTCCTCATGCTCTTATTTTGGAAACCTTAGTGCAAATGTAACATTTAGATTGTTCTACATGGATGATCGGAACTGGATGCAAACGTTTTTTTAATGCAGTAACATTATTATGACCTTGAGACGAGGCAGAGAGCAGTTACAAGTGATGAAAAATGTATGTGCGTGTGTCCCATCCAGTGAAAGTTTTATTGAGCAAGATGCTGATGAATCTGCTCACTGAGAGACGATATAAATTAAATGTTTGACCTGCACGAAACTGTCCTTAAAGGCCTGATCACCAGGTTCATGTCAGACATCAGTCAGAAACAGATGATTCACACCAAGCTGCCAGTCTAGTCTGACCTGGCTGATATGTACGGTGGCCCTGAGAGCTCACAGCGCTGCAACTTAAGAAAACACATGTAAATACACAAAACACAAGCAAACTGAGAAAACATCTTCATCAATCTGACAACACAAGCGCAGCATTTAGAAAACGCTGCAAAGACCACAACACAACAGAAGTGTTTCCAGAGGACACTTAAAAGTGATGCACACGATTTCACGTTATAACGTTACAATGTGAAACTATCACGTTACTTCATGATAATGATATTTAAATGTTAAAATGTGATATATTGCGTTAGCCCGCTAGCCCGTATCAATCACATTGCAGTTAAACAAATCAAATAAATGATACAAGTTGCAGTTGGTCTCTCTCAACCGAATCGAGTTGGTCTTGGTCGTGCTAGCCCGCTACCGCTAGCACACTATCGATCGCCGGCTAACACTAGCACATCATGTTCAGCCGCTAACATTAACATGCTATTGATCGGCCGCTAACGTTAACATGCTATCGATCGGCCGCTAACGTTAACATGCTATCGATCGGCCGCAAACGTTAACATGCTATTGATCGGCCGCTAACGTTAACATGCGATCGATCACCAGCTAACGTTAACAGGCAATCGATCACCGGCTAACAGTAACATGCTATCGATAGCCTGCTAACAGTAACATGCTATCAATAGCCGGCTAACAGTAACATGCTATCGATAGCCTGCTAACAGTAACATGCTATCAATAGCCGGCTAACAGTAACATGCTATCGATAGCCTGCTAACAGTAACATGCTATCGATAGCCGGCTAACAGTAACATGCTATCGATAGCCGGCTAACAGTAACATGCTATCGATAGCCGGCTAACGTTAGCAGGCTATCGATTAGCCGTTAATGTTAGCACGCTATGATTGAAATTATAGCGTGAAATTATCATTATCTTGAAATAACGTGATGCACACGTGTCCAGACGGGTGCATCACTTTAAAGTGTCCTCTGGAAACACTTCTATTGCGTTGTGGTCTTTGCAGCGTTCTCTCAATGCCGTGTTGTCAGATTATAAGATGTTTTCTCACTTTGCTCGTGTTTTGTGTATTTTCATGTGTTTTCTTAAGTTGCAGCGCTGTGAGCTCTCAGGGCTCTCAGATATGTGTGGAATGGAAAAAATATTAAAAAGTAAACCAGTTCAACAGCACCACAAACTGCATCTCCCCAAACCATCACCCTATAAAACTAGTTCTAACATGAAGAAGAGAGGATTTATTGCTCGATTATTCCGCTGTAGGTTTTAACGTTTCTGTCATAAAATCTAATCATAAGAAAGTGTCAATCAGTTTATAGCGTTATAAGCTTGATAAAGATATTTTAAATGCCCACACGGTGTCCCACGCTCCGTCCGGTTCAAGGACCTGACGTCCCTCTGAAAATGGCTTCGATCTGCTCCAGCGTCTTGCCCTTCGTCTCTGGGACGAAGGCGATGGTGAAGACGAGGTTGGCGATGCACATGGAGGCGAAGAGCCAGAAGGTTCCAGCGCTGGTGAGGAGACTCTGGAAGAGTTATACGGAGGTGTTAGAGACAAAACACAGAGCAAAACTGTAACTAAGGATGGTTTATTAAAGCAACTTCAAGGAGATTTTTACTGGTTAAGATAAAGTCTCAGGTCTTTCATTAGTTTTTATATTTTTAAAGTTTTTCAGGGTCATTATTTAAAATATATAATTTATTTAAACAAGTTTTTAGACCTTTGTGTTTTCATTCAAAATATACAAACATCTGGATCAGCTGGAAAAGTCATGGACAGCAAAAAATGTGTAGACGATTTAAAAACATTTTTTTTAAAAGAAGTTTAGGCACTAATGTTTATTTATTTATTTATTTTCAAAGGTTGTTTAGGTCTCTTTTTTATTTTTTAAGTAATTGAGCGTAGAAACGAGCAGATCTGAGTGTATATTTGTGTTACGACAGGGTTCACGTGTGATTCATCAAACGATCGTATCTCTCCAATCACAGCGTGAGAATGATCAGCTGGTGATAAATGTGGCGGCTCGAGACAAGCCTCATTTAAATACCACGCCCTAATATATATATATATATATAATATATAATATATATACCTGAGTTTACGACACCGAAGGATGCAATACGGCCAAAAAGAGGATTTTTTCCCCCCTAAAGTCGCTTTATTATCAAAGTGCACCGTTACAATAACAACAGGAGGAAATAGACATTTTACAGAAATACGCAGCGACGGAGGTTTATGAAATAAAAGTACTTATATTTATAAACTCAAACAAGTTCACTGAATATTTTACATTTGGAGCACAGACTTAAAAGTTTTCACAGCTTTTTGTTTGAAGGAGGTAAACAATGTTTTAAAGTCAGTTTTAATCAAAAGAAGAGGAATTTCTCAGTCAGAAAGTGAAACGCTGACGTCCAACAGCTGCAACAACAAACTGGTTTAGTTTGGCAGCAGAAAAAGAGAAAAAGAAGGAAATCAGTGGTGCTGTCAGCAGAGTAGCAGTGGAGCATTAAACTATTTCATTCATACATCATGATATATTAAAACCTAATAGCCTATATAATATCCAAATATTGTTATTATTATGATGGAGAGATATAATTCACCTCTTTACATTTAGTAAGTAACGGTAAATAACAGAAGACAACAACATTTAATATCCTCAGCTAGTATTCTGGTTATTGAATTTCATGGTCGCAGGGTGTATTTATTATAAATTATGTTTTAATGATAAATGATGTGGTCTAAACATGTTTTGCTTTGTCACCATTAAAAATCAAACCACCACAGAGTTTGATCAGCTCCAGGCATCGATCAATAAATGCTGAACCTTGTAGAAATGATCGTACGCTCACTTTCTGTCGTACGCTGGTTTGATAAATGAGGGCCAGTGTCACAACGCTGAGGATGATTTATTAAAGCAACTTCAAAGAGATTTTAACTGGTTATGATAAAGTCTCAGGTCTTTCATTAGTTTTTATATTTTTAAAGTTTTTTCTGGGTAAATATTTGAAATATTTAATTTATTTTAACATGTTTTTAGACCTTTATGTTTTTATTTATTACATTTTTTTTTGTCTTTAATTTAGTTTTATGTTTTTAGAAAGTTTTTTAGGACAAGAAAAACAACCTTTTTGTGTCACTTTTGTGACTTTTTAGGGACATGGTTCTCACAGGTCAGCAAAAAAAGTATATACGATTTTTAGATCTTTTTTTTCTGGTGGCGCTTTTGTCCACAGGGGGCGCCAAAGTCAACACCAAAAAGTTCCCTTTAGTTGCTTTAATTATTAAAATAATTTGGTGATTATTATTTAGTCTACATAAATATATTTGCTCATATTGTGGAACCAACAGTCCAGAACCCCAAAACTTTCAGATGTAAAAATGGGAAAAGCAACAAATTCTCACACTGGCGAATCTTTATATATTTATATAAATAATGCATCCAAAAATACGGTAATCATTGATGACATGTTTGTAATGTTCCTCAGCACCAAATAATCATATCAAAACATTTTCACTTAACGTCGAGTTGATAAAACAAATGAATAACTGTGACTCACAGGACTCGGAGTGGGAGAAGGTAAATGAAGGACAGTGGAAAACAACATGGAGAGAATACGGTGTGAAGAACATTGTTAGATACTTTATTACACCGACAACAGAAATCTGGAGACACACGATGTTGGAGACTGTGTGGGGAAGATAAGGCCAATCATTTTCAGATCTTTTGGGGATGCCCTGACATTATATTATTATTATTGGCAGGAGTTAAAAAACATTCTGAAAGTGCAACTCCCACTTAAATTTGAAGTTTTATATTTGGGAAAAGAGAACCAGGAGATTACAAGGTCAGGAGAAAAATACATATTTCGAATAATGTTGGTTGCGGCTAAAAAGGCCATCACCAGAAAATGGTTAAAAACAGAAGCACCAAAAACAGAGGATTGGGTGGAGGTGATGCTTTAAATATATAGAATGGAGAAGATGACTTTCTCAACTAGACTAAAAACAGATACTTTTATAATCTAGTGGAGAAACTGGGTTGATTTTGTGTCTCCATTGATAGCAGACTTTGTGCAGTAAGGGTGCTGTGTATTGTAGATTATTGACCCATTATTGATTGGTTCAGGCTACAAACTTGTTCATTGTTCATATGTTTATTTGATAGGTTTACCCTCCAACAGGAGAAAAAGGGACAATGGAAGATAGGTATGAAGATAAGGAGAGGAGTGGAAAAAGGTTTAAATTTACTTCACATTTATTCTACTGTAACTTTACTTGAGAATTTGTGTCTAACTTTGTCTCTGCTGATATATATTCTATTCTGTACTGTTGGGAAACTGTGCAGTAAATGTAAAATGTCGATGGAATATTGATATGTGGAATCAATAAAAAAGATAATTAAAGAAGAACTCACCATCATGTCTTGGAAGGTTTTGGTGACGAGGAAGGCCATGCTCCAGTTGGTGAGGACGCACACGGCGCTGGCCACTCCTCTCACCTTGGAGGGGAAGATCTCCGACATGACCAGCCACGGGATGGGACCCCAGCCCAGAGCGAAGCCTGGAGGCACACACCACAACAACCTTACTCAGACAGACACCACAACAACGTTACTCAGACAGACACCACAACAACATTACTCAGACAGACACCACAACAACGTTACTCAGACTGGAAGCACAACAACATTACTCAGACAGACACCACAACAACGTTACTCAGACAGACACCACAACAACATTACTCAGACAGACACCACAACAACATTACTCAGACAGACACCACAACAACGTTACTCAGACTGGAAGCACAACAACATTACTCAGACAGACACCACAACAACGTTACTCAGACTGGAAGCACAACAACATTACTCAGACAGACACCACAACAACGTTACTCAGACAGACACCACAACAACATTACTCAGACAGACACCACAACAACATTACTCAGACAGACACCACAACAACGTTACTCAGACAGACACCACAACAACGTTACTCAGACTGGAAGCACAACAACATTACTCAGACAGACACCACAACAACGTTACTCAGACTGGAAGCACAACAACATTACTCAGACAGACACCACAACAACATTACTCAGACAGACACCACAACAACGTTACTCAGACTGGAAGCACAACAACATTACTCAGACAGACACCACAACAACATTACTCAGACAGACACCACAACAACGTTACTCAGACTGGAAGCACAACAACATTACTCAGACAGACACCACAACAACATTACTCAGACAGACACCACAACAACGTTACTCAGACTGGAAGCACAACAACATTACTCAGGCAGACACCACAACAACATTACTCAGGCAGACACCACAACAACGTTACTCAGACAGACACCACAACAACGTTACTCAGACAGACACCACAACAACATTACTCAGACAGACACCACAACAACGTTACTCAGACTGGAAGCACAACAACGTTACTCAGACAGACACCACAACAACATTACTCAGACAGACACCACAACAACGTTACTCAGACAGACACCACAACAACATTACTCAGACAGACACCACAACAACGTTACTCAGACAGACACCACAACAACGTTACTCAGACAGACACCACAACAACGTTACTCAGACAGACACCACAACAACATTACTCAGACAGACACCACAACAACGTTACTCAGACAGACACCACAACAACATTACTCAGACAGACACCACAACAACGTTACTCAGACAGACACCACAACAACGTTACTCAGACAGACACCACAACAACATTACTCAGACAGACACCACAACAACGTTACTCAGACTGGAAGCACAACAACGTTACTCAGACAGACACCACAACAACATTACTCAGACAGACACCACAACAACGTTACTCAGACAGACACCACAACAACATTACTCAGACAGACACCACAACAACGTTACTCAGACAGACACCACAACAACGTTACTCAGACAGACACCACAACAACATTACTCAGACAGACACCACAACAACATTACTCAGACAGACACCACAACAACATTACTCAGACAGACACCACAACAACATTACTCAGACAGACACCACAACAACATTACTCAGACAGACACCACAACAACGTTACTCAGACTGGAAGCACAACAACGTTACTCAGACAGACACCACAACAACATTACTCAGACAGACACCACAACAACGTTACTCAGACAGACACCACAACAACATTACTCAGACAGACACCACAACAACGTTACTCAGACAGACACCACAACAACGTTACTCAGACAGACACCACAACAACATTACTCAGACAGACACCACAACAACATTACTCAGACAGACACCACAACAACATTACTCAGACAGACACCACAACAACATTACTCAGACAGACACCACAACAACATTACTCAGACAGACACCACAACAACATTACTCAGACTGGAAGCACAGCAACATGTTGGTGATGCTGTGATAAAATCCTCCTCTTTCTTCAGCTCTAGAAACACTCTTTAAAACCCTCCTGAAAACAGCTTTTCTCTGACTTTTTAGATTCTCACAGGACAACAAATTAATTTAGATAAAATTTCAAGATAATTTTACTGTTTTCATTTCATTTATTCTCATGTCCTTAAGTTTTTATTTGTTTATTTTAGGTCTTTAATTAGTTTTAATGTATTTAAAGATTTTTTAGGGCTAAATATATCATTTCTTTTATCAAGTTTTTAAGAGCTTTATGTTTTTAGTTTTTATTATTTTTAGGGCAAAAAAACCCCACCAGCTGAAATAAGCGTTTTTTTTCTTCTCACAGGACAGCAAAAAATGTATGTAAGATTTTTAGATTTTTTTTAAAAAAAAAGAAGAAATTCAGGTACTTAATACTTAGTTATTTAGTTAGTTATTATTTATTTTCAAAGGTTTTGTCTGTATTTATTTATTTTAATTTTTCTTGTTTAATCGTCTTGTAATCTTTAATTTTAACATATATATATATATATATATATATATATATATATATATATATATATATATTTAGGTTTTTCTAGATTTTTCTAGGTTTTTAGACCTTTATGTTTTCATTTATGAAGTTTTTTTGTCTTATTTTTATATTTGTAGAAAGACTTTTAGGATAACACCCTCTTGGCTCTTTGACCTTTGACCTCACCTGTGATGAAGACGGCCATGCTGGCGAGGGCGAGCCAGGCCAGGTCGGCGTGGGGCTCCTCGCCGACGGCGCTCTGCACGTCCAGCGCCAGGCTGCTGAGTGAGGCAGCGCCGTGAGGCTGCGCCATCAGGTTGAAGTAAACCCCGAACGTTGTGGTGCTGATCGCCATGGCAACACCTGGATTATTAACGAGAACAATAAGAATCTGTCACAGCTCAGATACTAAGATTAATCTATTCAATGATCAGTTGTCAAATATTAAATCAAATCCCAACTATTCTCATAATTATTTCATGGGTTTGAGTAATTTAAAAAAATCTTGTTTATTTTATTTTTAAATACTGATATTTAATGCATATTATCTGTATTTTTACAGAAATTATCAGTTAAATAACTTATGGTTGTTTACTGTTATTTGAGTAAGTAAGTACGTACGTAGGTAAGTAGGTTAGTAGGTAAGTAAGTACATAAGTAGGTAAGTAAGTACGTAAGTAAGGAAGGAAGTACGTAAGTAAGTACATAAGTCAGTAAGTATGTAAGTAAATACGTTAGTCAGTAAGTACGCAAGTAATTAAGTACATGAGTAAGTAAGCAAATACGTACATAAGTAAGTAAGTCAGTAAGTATGTAAGCAACTATGCAAGTAATTAAGTACATAATTAAGTAAGTATGTAAGTAAGTAAGCAAGTACGTACGTAAGTAAGTACGAAATTAAGCCCTAAGTAATTAAGTACATAAGTACCTAAATAAGTAACTACGTAAGTAATTAAGTAAGTTAGTAAGTAAGTAAGTAAGTAAGTAAGTATGTAAGTAAGTGAGTAAGTAAGTTAGTACGTAAGTAATTAAGTGAGTAAGTAAGTAAGTAAGACGCAAGTAAGTAACTTTTTTAGTGTTTTTAATGTATTTATTTTTTACAATTCTTCTTTTGAGTGTGAATCAAGAAAATAATCGTAATGGATTCAAAATTAAAATAATCGTCCATTGCAACTCCCAATATCACTTTCTTATTTAAAAAATAGTACTTCAAATACATTTTTTGTATTTTTATTTTTACATTATGGGAGAGCAGACAGTAGAGAGAGGAACAGGGAGTCATGCAACAAGATGGATTAAAGCCCATATGCTGCCACGGTGTCCTCCAAAGGATTTATTCTATATTTTAAAGACCAAATGAATTGTGTTTAGTTGGTGTAACTGAAAGGAGACCTGAGATGATGAGCAGGACTTTTCTTCCAGCTCGGTCCATGATCATCGCCGCCACTCCAGTGAAGACGACCTGAATCAGACCCACGATCACCGAGGCCAGGTCGCTCTCCTGGAAACAGCACGGGTTAACAAGATCAAACTGTGCTCTTTACACATGTTTTATAGAGGTGGGGGGGAAAATCCATATAGCTAGTATCGCAATATTTTGGGAGGCAATATTATATTGATTAATGGCCGCCAAGAGTCGATATTTAGTGTCGGAGGGCTCACTTTAAGATAGGAGATACTGGCATCATATGAAGCCAGAAGATAGTAACAAGTAAGGAATCTATAGGCACCAACAAAAGTCTAAACGTAGAAAAAGTATAAATTACCTGAAAAAAAGTTAAAAGTACAAGAAAAAAAGTCAAATTTAGCAGGAAAAAAAGTTAAAATCACAAAAAGTAGAATTACAAAAAAAAAAATCACATTTACCAGAAAAGAGTAGAATTACCAGAAAAAAAATTGTCAAAATTACATGAAATATAAAATGACATATAAATTACGAGAAAAAAAAGTCAAAGTTACCAGAAAAAAAACTAGAAATTAACTGAAAAAATGTCAAAATTGTACGTCAGGACATCGTGTCGGGAAGTTGTTAAAACAACGCTGCAAAGTTAATCTTTTTTTATGTTTCATTCAGAAACATTAAGAGCAGTGAAGCTTGTTGTTTGTAAAGTTTGATAAAATGCTGCAGTTGTTGTCGTCCAACATGTTTGATATCAGTTCAGTTCAGTTTGACTGGATACTTTGTTGTCAGTCTGTGGCTTTGACTCTCATTGTGGAGAAATAAAAAGACTGAAGGGAGATGAATAGACTGAGAATTTTCTCTGATTGGACAAAACAATTCTTGATTGAATTTAATTCTGTGGACATAAAATGCAGTTAAACAGTTAAATCTCAATATATTGTATCAATACTCACCATAACACAAAATGCTTAAAATCACAATGATATCATATTGTGACTCAAGTATCGGGATAAAAACTGATTCACACCTCTAATATTTCCCTAATGTGCAATAGTTTTCGGATTTTTTTTGTAAAAAATTAAATCACAAGTCTGTGTGGGATCTCTTTAAAATTGTGTTGTTGTTTTTTTTAGGAATTTTTGATCAGAACATGTAGTTATTAAACATACATATTGTATATTTAACTTTATTCTCTATATTTATAATCAAAAACATACATGTCTGTTTGTGATCTCTAATGATCTCTTTCAGAAATGTGATCTTGTTTTTATTTAGATGCATTTTTTGTTTTTTTTAATCGGAATAGTTTCTGTAAAAGCTAAGTGACTGATCAGAACATGTAGTTATACATATATATATACACACATAATACATATAGTAGATTTAACTTCATTGTTAAAAAAATGTAAATGTTTTGACTTGAGAATAACCATATATACTATATAATAAAGGGCCAATTATAATTTAAATTATTGTAATAAATAAATCATAAATCCAAAAAATCCACCTAAAATTGCATCAAATCATTTTTCCAGGACATAAACAAGAGCTCAGTCACAGGTATAAATAGAAGTATTAGTAGTAGAACACATTTAAAGCCTCCTCACCTTAAAATGAGCCTGTTGGAAGATGCTCTCGGCGTAGAACATGATGGCGTTGATCCCCGTCATCTGCTGGAACACCATCAGCATCACGCCGATCACCAGAGGCTTGTAGACCCCGGGGTCCTTCAGGTCCGACATCTGGAGACTGGAGCCCTGAGAGGAAACACAGGGACACAATAATCAGGAACCAGCTCTCACTGAGTTTATACAACCAGAGAACATCTCACTATCTGGGGTCGTTGACCCTTTGACCTGAACAGTCTGACTCTTACATTAGTAAGGTAGCAGCATGTTAATCACCAGGTAGCTACAACCTGCTCTATTTACTCTGAATGAGAGGTGGGGGAAAAATCAATACAGCATAGTATCGTGATATTTCACATGGCAATATTATATCGATTCATGACCGCCAAGTATCCATATTTAGCGTTCCAGAGGCCATAACCTTAACCCTTAACCCATTGAGGCCTGAAAAACCGCTGGGCGATTTTAAAATAAGCCTCTAATTTTCTGGAAATTCTGGAAAAATTCTGGAAAAAAAAGTGTGAACTCTTCTACTAAATAATAGATTTTTCAGCCTCTGTAGCAGATAGAAATGAAATTCAAAAAGTATTTGAGAGCTTATACAAATACTACAAAACAACGTAAACGCTTTCCAGGCTTCAATGGGTTAATAGGGACTCAGTGAAATACTTGCAATTTCTGAATGTCAACTCTAGAGAATATTGGAGGATATTACATACAGCCAGAATGTGTAAAACAAACAAAACATACAGACCTGGGGGACGGGCGTCATATTTTGAGAAAAAAGTTTACGAGAATGTGCAGATTTCTGAGATTTAAAGTGGTGAATCTGCGAGAAAAAAGTTGCTTTTTCCCCACTTTTTTTCTCGTAAATCTGTGACTTTTTTTGTGCAGATTTGCCACTTTAAATCTCTTAAATCTACAAAAAAAATTCTTGTAGATTTGCCACTCTAAAATAGTAAATTTGCAACTTTTTTCTCGAAATATTACCCCTCCCCGCGGGTTTGTATTTGTATTTTTATTCATACTTAATATGCCGTCATAGTCAAGTTCTCCTCATCAGTCACTGAAGAATAACTCTGTTTGTACGACTGTTTCTTGCAGATTCTTATTCTAAATGTTTCATTTTTACATTGGAGGTCCAGGTCAATAAAGTTAATATTATTATATTATTATCATACTGATGTCATGGTGTCTGTGACGTAGCCTGATTTTTGCTGATTATCTGGAATAAATCCATGTGGTTCTATGACCAAACAGAGAGACATTTAGATCTCCACTGAAGTTATTAAATATATATTTCTTCTCCCAGTAAAGGGTTAATGAATATACTGGAGATGATATCATATGAAACTAGAAGATCTAAGGAATCTATAGGCACCATGTGCGTCAGGATATCGTGTCGGGAAGTTGTTGAAATAAAGCTGCAAAGTTCGGCTTGTTTTTGATGATTTTCCAAGCGGTCATGTGACCTGTGATGTCATGCTGTCTCAATGTAAAAAGGCTCTCTGGTTCCCATAATGCTCCTCGTTACATACATGGCTGCCTCATATTCAGAACTGAGGATTTTCTCTTATTTGACAAAACAATTCTTGATTGAATTTAACTTTGTGGACACAAAATGCAGTCTCACCTTCACACACGGTCCCTTAGAGACTCTGAGTGTCCGACTGTATTCTATTCTATTCTAAACAGTTAAATCACAATATATTGTGTCAATATTCACCATATTACAAAATGCTTAAAATCACAATAATACCGTATTGTGACTCTAGTATCAGGATAAATCGTGTCGCGGGGCCGATACGCTGATTCACACCTCTAGTAATTACATTGAATCCAATCCCCCTTTATTTGTATAGCACATTTAAACAACACAAACGTCTCCAAAGTGCTGTACATAAAATCAACAATAAAACAAACAATTCCATATACCAATCAGCAATAAATAATAAGTGTATGAATCTAAAATGATGCCATAAATAAAACAATACAATCAAAACAGATAAATACAGTAAAATAAAATAAAAGACATAGTTAAAAGTAGTAAAATAAACTAGAAAATTTCCTCTGGGGGAAATTTTGAAAGGGCCACGGGGGCTACTGCCGGTGTGTGTACACTATGATGAGATTCTTCAGAGATTTATAACAATTAATACTAGTAATGTTATGATACTATTCCTCTTCAAGTATTTATTTATACAGCAACCTATGCCCTTTAACCTCAAAATGTGTGTGTGAAACATTTGTATCTGGAGGAGTGTGCGCGCTTACGCGCGCATATGTGTGTGTGTGTGTGTGTGTGTGTGTGCGTGCGTGCGTGCGTGCGTGTATCTTTAACTGTTATTACATTAAATGACCAGTTTGTGTGTGTGTGTGTGTGTGTGTGTGTGCGTGTATCTGTAACTGTAATCACATCAAAGCATCAAAGCGTTGGGGTCGACCAATCAGAGCAGAGCAATCAACGGAATTAACAGCTGTGGAATCTTCTGGCAGAGTGAAAGCAGCCAGAGGTGGGCAGAGTGAAATTTCTGGCCTCGAACAGAAAGCATTTTTGGCAAAACCATAATACCTATCATTGATCCGACTTCACTTTGAGCGTCCTGAGTTCTTCCTGAACCTCTACATATGTTTTTTTTTTAAAGAAAAATGAAAAAATAGCTTTGTTAGAGCGATCTAAAAAAACAGTTAAATCTCACTTTTTCCGAAATCTTCCTGCGTTTTTAATATGGGACCCAATGAGGTTGTTGGTGGTTTTGGTGGCGCATCTTTGCGTCGTACGCCCAAACTATAACTCTGACAGCTTTACCAGAGGATTGTGAGTGAGAAGACTAATTTTCCTACGTTTCAATGTAAAAATTATTTCTGTAGAGTGGAATTTGCGGCCTGGAGCGCAGTTTTAGAATGTATTTTTTGACAGTTTTACCTCTCCCTCTACACTCTGAGCGATGACATCACACACTCTGACACCAACATTCCGTGCAATACACACCCATTATAATCTCAGAATTTCTCCAAAAATGATCATGGTCATTGAACAGGGATTGATAAAAAACTATATGACCTATGGAAACGCAAAGTAATACACCAATACACAAGACTTGTGTCTACTGTTTAAAGTTTAAATGGAGTCTCTAGGTGAAATTATGCCGGAGAAGTAGACGTCTGAAAATCTTCAATTAATGTTCTTTTTTGCTCATTTTCTTTCGGTCTTTTCGACCTGCAACCAAACAGCAACACACACAGCCCAAAATATTGTTGTAATTGTTATTGTTTATTGTATGTATTTATTTTTTGCACTACCTCAGACCTGAAGCTTGTCATATTATATCATAGTTGCACAACTGTTTCTTATTATAAATATTTAACCTGTGGTTCTGCTCATTTTTACATGTTGCATTTTTCTTGTTAATATAAATATTTCTGTTAAATTTTGGGGTCTTTGTTTTTATCCTGGTGGTATCAGAAATGGTATCGAGTTTGGAAAATTTTCCTGAGTATCGGTATCGAGTTGAAACTTTTGGTAACACTTTACTTGAAGGTATTGTCATAATAGTGACATGATACTGTCATAACTGTGACATGACATAAACGTTTATGACTGCTGTCATTAAGTGTCATTTGGTTTTTGTCATGACAAGTTGACATTCCTTGGGTTGTCTTGATTATGACAACTTGTGTACTGGATTGCTACTCCTGAACCCTTCCTCCAATTTAGTGTACTGTAAATAGTAGTGAAAACAAAAAAAATATTGTCATATGTAATTGTATCTGTCAGTTTGTACTTCATGATATGTTAATGACAAATCAAAATGTTACCACTTTACTTGAGGTCAAAGAATATCTTCATTACAGCGTCATAATGGTGTCATGACAGTCAGTTTTGGGTATCTTGTTGGTATTCTGTCAAACATCTATGACCAAGTGCTAGAATTGGTCTTTAACCTTGCACATCTAATTATAATAATCATTATGCCAGCTTGCCATAAACACAAATATAGAAACATATTTTGTTTATGTCAAGTTGCCATGACAAAGACATTTTGTGGTAATGTCACTTTGGTTAAAGTCAAGTTGTCATAATCAAGACAACCCAAGGAATGTCAACTTGTCATGACAAAAACCGAATGACACTTAATGACAGCAGTCCTAAACGTTTATGACATTGACATAATGTTTATGACACGTTTATGACTGTGTCATGTCACAGTTATGACAGTATCATGTCACTATTATGACGATACCTTCAAGTAAAGTGTTACCAAACTTTTAGTATGGTGACCACCCTGTTCTCTTCTTTAATAGCGTCTTTGTCGTCACTAACGGCTGCTCACCTGCTCCTCACAGGCGTCCTCGATGCGGGCGCACTCCCACTCCACGGGGGCGTCCGGCCCCCGCAGGAAGCGCAGCGCCTCCTCGGCCTCGCGCCTCCTGCCCTTCGACAGCAGGTAGCGCGGCGTCTCCGGCATGAAGCACATGCAGACCATCAGCAGCGTCGGAGGGATGGAGCTGCAGATCGCCAGCCAGCGCCAGTCCAGGTACAGACCTGCAGGGAGAGGTCACAACGCTCAGAACCAGACAGACTCAGGACTAGAACTCGGAGTGAGGAGATCCAGGCCTTCGCCCTCTTGGGTCTATTCTGACCTCAGCAACCCACGGGCCAGCTTGAGAAATATGTTTCCTTTAAAGAATCACCGAAAACATTCACCATTTATCATAGAAAGGAGCTGTAAAAACAGGCATTATTGTCAGAGTTTGAACTTTCCGACAGCCCTTGAATGCATCACCCGTTATTAGAGTTTCCCTTATAAAATGTGACCAAAATATAGTTTACATACAAAATACTAGAAAATTTCCTCTGGGGAAATTTTGAAAGGGCCACGGGGGCTACTGCCGGTGTGTGTACACTATGATGAGATTCTTCAGAGATTTCAAACTATGCCCTTTAACCTCAAAATATGTGTGTGTGTGTGTGTGTGTGTGTGTGTGTGTGTGTGTGTGCGTGTGTTTGTAATTAAAATCGCATAAAGTTACCTGTGTGTGTGTGTGTGTAATTAAAATCACATAAAGTTACCTGTGTGTGCGTGTATGAAGCATGTATATGCATGTGTGAGGAGTGTGCGCACTTTAGTGCATGTGTGTGTGTGTATCTGTAACTGTAATCACATCAAAGATCAAAGCAATCAACAGAATTAACTGCAGCTGTTAATGTTCCGAAAGAGTGACAGCAGAGGTGGACAGACTCGAATTTCTGGCCTCGAACAGAAAGCATTTTTGGCAAAACCATAATACCTATCATTGATCCGACTTCACTTTGAGCGTCCTGAGTTCTTCCTGAACCTCTACATATGTTTTTTTTAAGAAAAATGAAAAAATAGCTTTGTTAGAGCGATCTAAAAAAACAGTTAAATCTCACTTTTTCCGAAATCTTCCTGCGTTTTTAATATGGGACCCAATGAGGCTGTTGGTGGTTTTGGTGGCGCATCTTTGCGTCGTACGCCCAAACTATAACTCTGACAGCTTTACCAGAGGATTGTGAGTGAGAAGACAAATTTTCCTACATTTCTATGTATAAATTATTTCTGTAGAGTGGAATTTGCGGCCTGGAGCGCAGTTTTCAAATTTATTTTTTGACAGTTTTACCTCTCCCTCTACACTCTGAGCGATGACATCACACACTCTGACACGAACATTCCGTGCAATACACACCCATTATAATCTCAGAATTTCTCCAAAAATGATCATGGTCATTGAACAGGGATTGATAAAAATTTTTTTGACCTATCGAAACGTGGATTAATACACTGATACACAAGACTTGTGTCTACTGTTTAAAGTTTAAATGGAGTCTCTAGGTGAAATTATGCCGGAGAAGTAGACGTCTGAAAATCTTCAATTAATGTTCTTTTTTGCTCATTTTCTTTCGGCCGTCCCATTAATTTCAATGCAAAATTTTGGGCAGTTTTTCGTGACTTACGTCGCGAAAAATTTGTATTCCGTAGAGACAAGTAATAGCACACCATAGCTTCGCCCCGAGCACAGCTATTGCTGTATGGGACCAGTGCTCGGTGCGATTGCCCCGAGGCCCTAATAACATACATAATTGTTGATATTTCTGTCAGAATCTCTTTATTCTACATTTGTCATTTACATGCACTAACCGGATCCTGTTAAAAAATGTTTTTTTGTCATTCTGTTTATTTTTTGGACATTTTGTGTCTTTTTTTTTTGGTCGTTTTGTGTCATTATTGGTCATTTTACATCTTTTTTGGTCATTTTATGCGTTTTCATTGTAATTTTTTTGTCATATGTGTCTTAAAAGTACGTACAATATTTCCATTGTACGTACTTTTTTGCCTTTTTTGGTCATTTTGTATCTTTTTTGGTCATTTTGTATCTTTTTTGGGCAATTTTGTGTCTTTCTTTGGTCATGTTTTGTCTTTTTTGTAATTCATTTTGTGGGCACTTATATACACACAATATATAAATCATATTTTATCCCAATTATTAAAGAATAATTTATCAGAGAAATTCCACTTTTTCTTTTTTTTCTTTTTTCTGTCATTCTAACTGTGTTATTCTGCACAAAGACATGTGTGAGTTGTTCCCTCTTCTAGCCATGATTGGGCTGATTCCATAGAGCTGCAGGACTTGTCCAATGTTTCCCCAGTTGTGTCCTGATGATGCCAGGTTAGGGTTAGGTTATGTTGCCAGGTTAGGGTTAGGTTATGTTGCCAGGTTGTGTCCTGATGATGCCAGGTTAGGGTTAGGTTATGTTGCCAGGTTAGGGTTAGGTTATGTTGCCAGGTTAGGGTTAGGTTATGTTGCCAGGTTAGGGTTAGGTTATGTTGCCAGGTTGTGTCCTGATAATGCCAGGTTAGGGTTAGGTTATGTTGCCAGGTTAGGGTTAGGTTATGTTGCCAGGTTAGGGTTAGGTTATGTTGCCAGGTTGTGTCCTGTGAATGGAGGCTGCAGGACACAAAGGGTCCTTGTCAAGAGGAACGTCTTCTCTAAAAATACTTTCCTCTGCAGATCTGATTGTTCCGCTGGATTCTCTCCAGCGTCCACAGTGTTCACCTTTGAGCTGAACAGCAGCTGGTTTGTGCCAAAGCTTTTTTATTTTATTTCTTAGTTTATCAAACAATAAAAGCATGATTTCTTTATACAACATCAACTAAATAAATACGACATTGTTAACCAGCTGAAGGGCCATTTAACCCCAAATGAAGCAGTAAAGGTATTATATGGCTAACAGGAGACGAGCAGCGTCATGTGACACACCAGCTGCTGACTGGGTGAAGGTGAACGGCATGCAGCTAACACGATTAGCAAGAGGCAGCTTCTTTCTCATAGAGGTCAATACGTGAGGCTGCAGCACAGGACTCTGATCACATCACATCACATGATGGCCAGGTCCTCTCCTCACAACCTTTGAGCCAGACGCTTTAAACAGCCAGAGAAAACACTAAACCTAAACCTTGCTGTCTGACAGCTCCACAGGGACGATTAAGACAGCAAACAAATCACACGTTTTCAGATAAAAGTGCAGATTTGCAGCTCTGAATTATGCTGCTACTGTTATAATGAGTTGTACAGTTTTAACTTTCATCACAAAACTGATTTACAGCTCGAAAACCGCCTCATGATGCCCTCTGTTCATTTAAACATTCAGACAGATATTATAGGACGCCATCAGCACATAAAGAGAGGACAGGAGAGGCTGTTTACACAGAGCAGAGAGGAGAGGACAGGAGAGGCTGTTTACACAGAGCAGAGAGGAGAGGACAGGAGAGGCTGTTTACACAGAGCAGAGAGGAGAGGACAGGAGAGGCTGTTTACACAGAGCAGAGAGGAGAGGACAGGAGAGGCTGTTTACACAGAGCAGAGGGGAGAGGACAGGAGAGGCTGTTTACACAGAGCAGAGGGGAGAGGACAGGAGAGGCTGTTTACACGGAGCAGAGAGGAGAGGACAGGAGAGGCTGTTTACACAGAGCAGAGAGGAGAGGACAGGAGAGGCTGTTTACACAGAGCAGAGAGGAGAGGACAGGACAGGCTGTTTACACAGAGCAGAGAGGAGAGGACAGGAGAGGCTGTTTACACAGAGCAGAGAGGAGAGGACAGGAGAGGCTGTTTACACAGAGCAGAGAGGAGAGGACAGGAGAGGCTGTTTACACAGAGCAGAGAGGAGAGGACAGGAGAGGCTGTTTACACAGAGCAGAGAGGAGAGGACAGGAGAGGCTGTTTACACAGAGCTAAGAGGAGAGGACAGGAGAGGCTGTTTACACAGAGCTGAGAGGAGAGGACAGGAGAGGCTGTTTACACAGAGCTGAGAGGAGAGGACAGGAGAGGCTGTTTACACAGAGCAGAGAGGAGAGGACAGGAGAGGCTGTTTACACAGAGCAGAGAGGAGAGGACAGGAGAGGCTGGGAACATGACAACATTTCAATATGTAGAATATGTGGAGAAAACTGCTTTTGTTGCCATTTTTGGTCATTCTGTCTTTTTTGTGACTTTTTGAGTCTTTTTTGGTCATTTTGTGTCTTAATTTGATAATTTTGTGTCTTTTTTTGTTCACTTTACGAGCCGAGCTCACGTACCTGCCAGGTAAACTCCCATGATGCCGAGCACCACCATGAGCTGCACGCAGGAGCCGAGCGTCCCGCGCACCCGTTCATGAGCCATCTCAGAGATATACAGCTGTAGAGACACAGAGACACAATCACAAACTACTCTCTGGGATATTTTAGCCACATTAGCAGAGACTTAAATCCTAAAACCTAAATATTAAAAAAAAATACTACGAATATACCAGCGGAGGAATCTTAATTCAGACAGACGGCTTGATTAAACCAGCTGCTCAGACTGATCAGAAGCTTCAATAATAACAATAAAATAATAATAAAAAGCATCTCTGCTGGTCTCACCGGGACGACCAGCGAGGTGACGCCGCTGGCGAGGCCGGTGAGCAGCCGGCCGGCGTACAGCATCCACACGTTCTGCGCCGCGATGATGATGGTGAAGCCGAAGACGAAGGGCAGCGAGCAGAACATCAGGCTGAGCTTCCTGCCGACCTTCTCCACCATCCAGCCGCCCAGCAGCCCGCCGGCCGCCGCGCCCACCGTCACTATGGACTGAACACACACACACACACACACACACACTCTAAACTCACAGTTTAATGCTCCATGGAGGGACAAAACCTGCTCACTGCATACAGGTGATTCACTGCATACGGGTGATTCACTGTATACAGGTGATTCACTGCATACAGGTGATTCACTCCATATACAGGTGATTCACTGCATACGGGTGATTCACTGCATACGGGTGATTCACTGCATACAGGTGATTCACTCCATACAGGTGATTCACTGCATACAGGTGATTCACTGCATACAGGTGATTCACTGCATACAGGTGATTCACTCCATACAGGTGATTCACTCCATACAGGTGATTCACTGCATACAGGTGATTCACTGCATACAGGTGATTCACTCCATACAGGTGATTCACTGCATACAGGTGATTCACTGCATACAGGTGATTCACTCCATATACAGGTGATTCACTGCATACAGGTGATTCACTGCATACAGGTGATTCACTGCATACAGGTGATTCACTCCATACAGGTGATTCACTCCATACAGGTGATTCACTGCACACTGGTGATTCACTCCATATACAGGTGATTCACTGCATACAGGTGATTCACTCCATACAGGTGATTCACTGCACACAGGTGATTCACTGCATACAGGTGATTCACTGCATACAGGTGATTCACTGCATACAGGTGATTCACTCCATACAGGTGATTCACTCCATATACAGGTGATTCACTGCATACAGGTGATTCACTGCATACAGGTGATTCACTCCATATACAGGTGATTCACTGCATACAGGTGATTCACTGCATACAGGTGATTCACTGCATACAGGTGATTCACTGCATACAGGTGATTCACTCCATATACAGGTGATTCACTCCATATACAGGTGATTCACTGCATACAGGTGATTCACTGCATACAGGTGATTCACTCCATATACAGGTGATTCACTGCATACAGGTGATTCACTGCATACAGGTGATTCACTGCATACAGGTGATTCACTGCATACAGGTGATTCACTGCATACAGGTGATTCACTGCATACAAGTGATTCACTCCATATACAGGTGATTCACTCCATATACAGGTGATTCACTCCATATACAGGTGATTCACTCCATACAGGTGATTCACTCCATACAGGTGATTCACTGCATACAGGTGATTCACTGCATACAGGTGATTCACTCCATACAGGTGATTCACTCCATAGAGGTGATTCACTGCATACAGGTGATTCACTGCATACAGGTGATTCACTCCATACAGGTGATTCACTCCATACAGGTGATTCACTGCACACTGGTGATTCACTCCATATACAGGTGATTCACTGCATACAGGTGATTCACTCCATACAGGTGATTCACTGCACACAGGTGATTCACTGCACACAGGTGATTCACTGCACACAGGTGATTCACTGCATACAGGTGATTCACTCCATACAGGTGATTCACTCCATATACAGGTGATTCACTGCATACAGGTGATTCACTGCATACAGGTGATTCACTCCATATACAGGTGATTCACTGCATACAGGTGATTCACTCCATATACAGGTGATTCACTCCATACAGGTGATTCACTCCATACAGGTGATTCACTCCATACAGGTGATTCACTGCGTACAGGTGATTCACTGCATACAGGTGATTCACTCCATAGAGGTGATTCACTGCATACAGGTGATTCACTCCATATACAGGTGATTCACTGCATACAGGTGATTCACTGCATACAGGTGATTCACTGCATACAGGTGATTCACTCCATACAGGTGATTCACTCCATACAGGTGATTCACTGCACACTGGTGATTCACTCCATATACAGGTGATTCACTGCATACAGGTGATTCACTCCATACAGGTGATTCACTGCACACAGGTGATTCACTGCATACAGGTGATTCACTGCATACAGGTGATTCACTGCATACAGGTGATTCACTCCATACAGGTGATTCACTCCATATACAGGTGATTCACTCCATATACAGGTGATTCACTCCATATACAGGTGATTCACTCCATACAGGTGATTCACTCCATACAGGTGATTCACTGCATACAGGTGATTCACTGCATACAGGTGATTCACTCCATACAGGTGATTCACTCCATAGAGGTGATTCACTGCATACAGGTGATTCACTGCATACAGGTGATTCACTCCATACAGGTGATTCACTCCATACAGGTGATTCACTGCACACTGGTGATTCACTCCATATACAGGTGATTCACTGCATACAGGTGATTCACTCCATACAGGTGATTCACTGCACACAGGTGATTCACTGCACACAGGTGATTCACTGCATACAGGTGATTCACTGCATACAGGTGATTCACTGCATACAGGTGATTCACTCCATACAGGTGATTCACTCCATATACAGGTGATTCACTGCATACAGGTGATTCACTGCATACAGGTGATTCACTCCATATACAGGTGATTCACTGCATACAGGTGATTCACTCCATATACAGGTGATTCACTCCATACAGGTGATTCACTCCATACAGGTGATTCACTCCATACAGGTGATTCACTGCGTACAGGTGATTCACTGCATACAGGTGATTCACTCCATAGAGGTGATTCACTGCATACAGGTGATTCACTCCATATACAGGTGATTCACTGCATACAGGTGATTCACTGCATACAGGTGATTCACTGCATACAGGTGATTCACTCCATACAGGTGATTCACTCCATACAGGTGATTCACTGCACACTGGTGATTCACTCCATATACAGGTGATTCACTGCATACAGGTGATTCAGTCCATACAGGTGATTCACTGCACACAGGTGATTCACTGCATACAGGTGATTCACTGCATACAGGTGATTCACTGCATACAGGTGATTCACTCCATACAGGTGATTCACTCCATATACAGGTGATTCACTGCATACAGGTGATTCACTGCATACAGGTGATTCACTCCATATACAGGTGATTCACTGCATACAGGTGATTCACTGCATACAGGTGATTCACTGCATACAGGTGATTCACTCCATATACAGGTGATTCACTCCATATACAGGTGATTCACTCCATATACAGGTGATTCACTCCATACAGGTGATTCACTCCATACAGGTGATTCACTGCATACAGGTGATTCACTGCATACAGGTGATTCACTCCATACAGGTGATTCACTCCATAGAGGTGATTCACTGCATACAGGTGATTCACTGCATACAGGTGATTCACTGCATACAGGTGATTCACTGCATACAGGTGATTCACTCCATACAGGTGATTCACTCCATACAGGTGATTCACTGCACACTGGTGATTCACTCCATATACAGGTGATTCACTGCATACAGGTGATTCACTCCATACAGGTGATTCACTGCACACAGGTGATTCACTGCACACAGGTGATTCACTGCATACAGGTGATTCACTGCATACAGGTGATTCACTGCATACAGGTGATTCACTCCATACAGGTGATTCACTCCATATACAGGTGATTCACTGCATACAGGTGATTCACTGCATACAGGTGATTCACTCCATATACAGGTGATTCACTGCATACAGGTGATTCACTGCATACAGGTGATTCACTCCATACAGGTGATTCACTGCGTACAGGTGATTCACTGCATACAGGTGATTCACTCCATACAGGTGATTCACTCCATACAGGTGATTCACTGCATACAGGTGATTCACTCCATACAGGTGATTCACTCCATAGAGGTGATTCACTGCATACAGGTGATTCACTGCATACAGGTGATTCATACCCCGATAACCATATAGATCATGATGTAACATGTGTTCTGGTCATTTAATGAATAATACCTTTATATGAAATATCCACTTTTTTAAAAACACCTGCTTGTTCCCTTTTTTTAATTGTAAAACCTTCTTATATGTGTTTTATTTTTTTATTTATTGTAATATTGTAGTAGTACTAATAATAATAAAGAGATACAGAAGGGCTATTTTGGCTGAACAAATTATTTTTATGGAAGTATGTGTAAAAAGCATCGACTGTATATAATAGAGATGGACAGAGAGACAGACGGGTGGAGACAGAGAGACAGAGAGAGACAGAGAGACAGACGGGTGGAGACAGAGAGACAGAGAGAGACAGACAGGTGGAGACAGAGAGAGACAGACAGAGAGAGACAGTTGGAGACAGACAGGTAAAAGTCTTTGAAAAAAATAAAATAAATGAAATATGTAATGTAAATAATAAGTAATAAAAGTAAATAATATGTCAATAAATAATGTAAATGTAAAATAATAATAAGATATTTTATTCTCATGCATGACTATGAGAGGTTTTGTTTCTGTCAGCAGGTTTTAACCTCGAGGGAATCAACCAGAAGCATTCTGACCAACAGAGAACTGCTGATGAGTTGAATAAAGTCATGTGATGTGATGTGAATGATTCGTACCCCGAACCAGGACGCCTGGTTGGCGTCCAGCCTCAGCCGCGGCTCGGCGCCGGGCCCCGTGAGCTCCGGGATGACGGGCGAGCTGTAGCCCAACACGAAGCCGAAGCTCATCGGACCCAGGACGGACGCAAACGTGGCCAGGTACAGCTTAGTGTTCCTCACTTTACTGTGGAGAGAAACAGGAACAGAGAGAGCCAGAGGTCAAAGGTCAGTGTGTCAAACGGGATCAAACAACAGGTCAGCTGCTTGCATAAGTATGATTGCACTTTAAAATGATTTATAATATGTAGGTTATAATCTGCTCTCTGTGTCCTCGTATTTCACTGTAACATATAAAATCTATAAATCTATAAAGTCCTGCAGCTCTAATCAGCTCCATCAAGGCTAGAAGAGGGAACAACTCACACATGACTTTGAGTAGAATAACACAGTGAGAATGAGAGAAATCAGAAAAAAAGGAGAATTTCTCTGATAAATGATGAGTTATAAGAAATAAATCATAAGTGTCATGACTGTTGTTACAAACACAAAATACCAAAAAATTATGTAAACTGACAAAAAAAGACATAAAAAGACATAAAATACCTAATAAGACACAAAATTACCAAAAAAAGACACAAATGACAAAATTAAAAAAAAAAAAAGACACAAAACACCAGAAAAAAGACGCAAAATCTCTGCTCTGTGTTTCCAGCCTCTCCTGTCCTCTCCTCTCTGCTCTGTGTAAACAGCCTCTCCTGTCCTCTCCTCTCTGCTCTGTGTAAACAGCCTCTCCTGTCCTCTCCTCTCTGCTCTGTGTAAACAGCCTCTCCTGTCCTCTCCTCTCTGCTCTGTGTAAACAGCCTCTCCTGTCCTCTCCTCTCTGCTCTGTGTAAACAGCCTCTCCTGTCCTCTCCTCTCTGCTCTGTGTAAACAGCCTCTCCTGTCCTCTCCCCTCTGCTCTGTGTAAACAGCCTCTCCTGTCCTCTCCTCTCTGCTCTGTGTAAACAGCCTCTCCTGTCCTCTCCTCTCAGCTCTGTGTAAACAGCCTCTCCTGTCCTCTCCTCTCTGCTCTGTGTAAACAGCCTCTCCTGTCCTCTCCTCTCAGCTCTGTGTAAACAGCCTCTCCTGTCCTCTCCTCTCTGCTCTGTGTAAACAGCCTCTCCTGTCCTCTCCTCTCTGCTCTGTGTAAACAGCCTCTCCTGTCCTCTCCTCTCTGCTCTGTGTAAACAGCCTCTCCTGTCCTCTCCCCTCTGCTCTGTGTAAACAGCCTCTCCTGTCCTCTCCTCTCTGCTCTGTGTAAACAGCCTCTCCTGTCCTCTCCTCTCAGCTCTGTGTAAACAGCCTCTCCTGTCCTCTCCTCTCTGCTCTGTGTAAACAGCCTCTCCTGTCCTCTCCTCTCTGCTCTGTGTAAACAGCCTCTCCTGTCTTCTCCTCTCTGCTCTGTGTAAACAGCCTCTCCTGTCCTCTCCTCTCAGTTCTGTGTAAACAGCCTCTCCTGTCCTCTCCTCTCTGCTCTGTGTAAACAGATTCTCAGCAGAATCAATCATGTCTTCAGTGTCTCTGAGGAGAATTTAATGTTTTTAACAGGATTAACTGGTTTATTTTAAATGACACATGGAGAATAAAGAGATTCTGACACTAATATCAACATTTTAACACAAGTTCTGGTCACTTTTTATAACAGAAATGTTCATTGACTTCATTTTCTTGACAGAAAAAAGCATTAAAAGACATCTCCTTGGACTCTTATTAATCGATTAATCAACAAAAATAACTAACCAATTATAAAAATAACCAATACTAAACAACTAAATGAGTGTTGCATGGTGAATCAGCTGTATTGTGCGGGTGTATTTACCTTCAATGATTAGATCAACATGCATTCAGACTAGATGCTGACTTTTATTGATTAGGTCATTGATTTTTTATCTTGTTTGGTAATGAAGTGGGAATGAATGGATCCTTGGAGTGACAAACAAAGAGCCTCCACATGTTTTAAACACACCAGCATTGTTTGGAATAATTAGTTAGATGTAAATCATCTAAACTGGCTCTTTAACAGCCTGATCTTTGTGTAGATCCAGGTTCTGACCTGAGGTAAGCCTCCTGCTCAGACATGAGTCCAGTCGGGTCATCGTCCCCGTCCTCCGCGTCCAGCAGCCTCCTCCTCTCGTTCTGGATGTCCATACTGGCAGGAATGGTTTCTGGTGTCCCCCTTTACATGGATCACAGTCAAACATCAACACTGGCTGATATTATGCAGCCACAACGAGCCAGAATCAGACTGTACCGCTACACACTCTCCCTGAAGGAAACATCTACCACCGCCTGGAAGAATCTGACCAGCAACTCATTGCCGAGGTGTTGTCGCTTCAGCAACGTGCCTTGTCAACATTTCAGTCAGCTGATCGCCACTTTGGGCCTGGTGTTTCCCGTTTTCAAAATAAAAGTCTTCATTGAAATGTAGAACATGTGATGGTTTATTGTCAGAAGTATGACCAGGAGAGAAGGGAACTGATATTGAACCTTAAAGAAATTAAGTTGAACTTTGATTTACGGGATCTTTTACAAAGAAGTTCAGAGGAGAAATGTTTTTCCTTTTTGTTACAGTATCTTAGGAGAACAAGATTAATAGAGAGAATATAATTTATGTACTTTCTCCTTTTTTTTTCTTTTTTTTTAAATTAATTAATTAATTTATTTTTATTATTATTATTTTTTTATTATTGAGTTAAACTCAGGAATGTGTAAAGTCCCGGTCCACACTCCATATCAGTAGGTGGCGGTAATACACCAAAAAGTTGTTTGTCAACCGCCATAAAACAAAACAAAGAAGAAGAAGAAGAAGTCAGTTTCCCGTTTTCAAAATAAAAGTCTTCATTGAGCTGTCAGGGGCAGAGCTAATTTCGCGCTCAGTCCAAACGCAGGTCTTGTAGAATTATTTAAAATTGTCACACTATGTAGATATAGACGATAAAAGTGAAGTTTAAGCGCTGTCAAACTGAAACACCTGGTTTAGAAGTCAATTCACCGTTTTATTAAAGACGTAGCTAAAACTAACGTTAGCTAGGGCTTAACAAAAGGCATAATGTTACACACTAACTGCTTCTTTTACTCTACTTTAAGTTACATCACAGCTAGGAACATTATAACGCCTATAAACTAAATGTTACGCGGTTTGACGCTATTTTAGCTAGCCTGAAACGACACCGGAAGTGACTGGAGGGAAGCTCTTTTATTTTATTTTATTTTATTTTAACAAAATAATAAAAGCATCCCGAGCGCGTCGTGTAAGCCGTTAAAGCGATAATGTTATACGTTGATTGTTTCTTTTACTTTACCTTAAGTTACATCACAGCTAGAAGCATTATTAACACCAATAAACTAAATATTTCGCGGTGTGGTGCTGGGTTTAAACGACACCGGAAGTGACCAGAGGGAACTCTCTCACTGAAACTATAATCTTTTTATTTTATTTTTAAATGAAGTAAGACCCTCAAATAACTGTTCAGCCAAAATGTTATACGTTAACGGTGTGTGTTATGATACTTTAAATTAAATCACAGCTAGAAAATTATTAACGTCTATAAACTCTAATTATGTGGCTTTGAGGCTATTTTAAATAACGTGAAACGGCACCGGAAGTGACCGGAGGGGACGCTCTCGCTCAATTTACAAATATCTTTGTTTTAATAAAATAAAAGCCTCTCAGAGAAGTTAAGTTAGTTTCCATGGTTACAAGCAGATTTTAACACCACGCTGCTTCTCTAAACTGTCAGAAAAGATGAAATAAATGGACTAAAGGTAACTTTAACTCATATAACACAGTTTATATTAGTTACTGAACGACACAATGGACACTTTTGAGGAGAGAAATGAGCAGACGGTAAGTTTATTTTGTTACAAACAATAGAAAAGTAGTTAACGTTAACTGACTGCTGGCTTTAGCTTTGCTTTACGGTAGCGTTTATTTACCGTAAACTGACAAAAAGTACAGCAAACTGTCTGTAAATTATGATTTATGTTAATGTTTAATATGTTGATATTTTTAAAAGCAAACTAAAGACCTACAGTTTTACTGTTTTGGTCTGAACTATTTGTATATTTATCTAACTATTTATTGTGTTTTTACTTTATTAGAGTTGTCTTTAATTAGGGTTTATAACTCTATTTATAGTTATAATTATAATTACAATTTTATTTTATCTGTTTAATATTTTTTGTTTTTCTATTTTTTAGTTCATTAATATATATTTCCTTACAATAGATTGATAGGATTTAAGCTTACCTTTCCTCAGTTCTTGTTTTTATTTATTATTAAGTGCTGTTATTATAAAATATCCTCGAAAGGCATTTGAAATGTATTTTTATTTTTATTATGACTTTTAACTAACATAAATAATCCTCAACCTGAATCTGATGCTAAAAAACACCCGTGAACACAACTGGATAACAAAATACAAAAAAAAAATAATCTGCAATATTTTCAAACTAGAAAAATTATGAATTTCTTATTTTAAGTAACAAATACTACTCAGTAGTGTTTGATAGAGTCTAGATAACATTTGTTTTTTGTCTCCTCCTAGTCTTGTACTCGGCATAATAACAAGATATTCAAACATATTCAAACAAAACAAGGGCCCACTGCAGGATTAGAGTCTGATGAAAAGCATCTGTTTTCTTTAGTTTTAGTTTTAATTTCGTTGTGAATTTTTGTTTTCAAATTCAATTAGTTTTAATTCGTTTTTAGAGTGAGTTTTCTAGTTTTGGTTTAGTTTTTATTTTTTGAAAATGCTTAGTTTTAGTTTAGTTTTTATTAGTTTTAGTGTTAGTTTTAGTTTTTTTGTAATGGGCTATATGTTGGGTGCCAGATTCAAAGAGGTCATAATACATTTTGCCTTTATTTCCTTTACTTCCTTTGGTTTATCATCTCAGCCCCAATAAGGTTATTAACTCTTACAGTTCTGGGTGTTTTGTATTTTGGTTCTAGTGTAAACATCCCAGTCTCAGTAAACATATTCACCATGTGTTGCATGTTCAAATAGAAACACTGAGTTATGAATAGAAAAAGTTGACAAAAAAACTAAAACTAAGGACATTTTCACTATAATTTTAGTTAGTTTTAGTTAGTTTTGTAACCACAAAAAACAGTTTCAGTTAGTTATCGTTTTTTTTAAAAACTCTCGTTTTTATTTTTATTTCAGTTAATGAAAATGTTTTTTCAATTCTAGTTTTCGTTATTTCGTTAGTTTTCGATAACTATAATAACCTTGAAATGGAACATTTGATCCCTGCGGTGTGCGAGCTGTTTATTTGGTTATTATCTTCTTAGGGAAGTTAACATGTTCTGATTGTCAGTCAGCCTAATCCGACTGGTTTTGTGGCCCTTTAGGAAAAGTTGACCAAATCTTTGCCAATTGTTTGTCCGCCCAGCAGGCAGAAGAGCAGAGTTTATTCCCCACCGCGGTGTCAGAAGAGGAGCTGAATGAGGCCAGGAGAAAAAACACATTCAAGCAGCTTTTTGGCTCCAGCAAAATCTTTGTGGCACCAGGAGAGAAACTCGCCCAGAGAGCAGAGCTGCAGGGGAGCCTCATCATCCAGACCAAGGCTGCCGAGCAGTGAGAAGCACCACAATTCAATGAAAGAAAGACACTTTTATTCAACATGGTCTCACAGGAATCTGTGAAATAGCCACGGATTTCGCTTAACTCAAAATCCGTGGAATAGCCACAGAATCACTCAAATTTCCGTGAAACTGACACGGATTTGGCTACAATGCAAGTTAATGACAGTCATATCCCGTGGCTATTCCAACATACAAAGTGATTATGTACATTCACTGAGTGAATATTTAGAAAATAAAACATATATTTCTCACTAGAAATGTGATCAAAATCCATTTTTATGCAGAAACTAAGTCAAAATATTGATTTTTCACTAAAAATGAGAGAACTGTCCGCCATGTTTTTTGTTCTGACCGCCAGGACCTTGAAAGTCACGTGACTTGGAACAAACCAATAGGAACAAATATCCATGGAATAGCCACGGGATATGACTGGCATTAACTTGCATTGTAGCCAAATCCGTGTCAGTTTCACGGAAATTTGAGTGATTCCGTGGCTATTCCACGGATTTTGAGTTAAGCGAAATCCGTGGCTATTTCACGGATTTCTGTGAGACCAGGTTGCTTTTATTTATTATTAGTGTTACAAATGTTGGAAAAGCAGATATGGGGGATCTTTGCAGAAAATATGTGCAAAGTTGGAACATGAAATCCAGTCTTTGGAGGGTTAAATAACGCTTTTTATGTCGTTTTTTGCAGTTACACAAATGGAAAAGCAGCGATGGGAAAGTGTCAGTATGAGAAGGCTGTGATCTGCTTCTCCAAAGCCATCACGCTGCAGCCTGAACAGGTGCAGAAATCACCACCACACAATGCTACACATGTTCACATTTATTATATTTTGTGACATTTATCCATTACATTTTTACTCATTCGGTGAAAATAGATCAGCCGTTTATGAGAGAGGTAACAGACTGTAATAAATAAGCTTCAGTTGCTGATAATAATGATAATTAAAGTGCCCTTATTCTTTATTGAAGCAACCTCTGTGTTGCTTTCTTGGTATTTTGCTTGTTTCTGCTGCTGGGAGATGTTCCAATATTTATTAATCAATAATCTCTGGGTGATTTTTTCATGGCAACAAAACAAAAAAATAATCCAAACAATGACGCTATATATGAGACCAAAAAGGGGCGATCTTAAATTTTTTTTGTTTTAATGCGGTCAGAAAAGTGTTTGCTCTGTGGCCTTCCTAAAACTGAACGTAACAACTTTGCCTTCCTTATAAGGGCATTCTCTATGCTAGAGTGACCTGGACACACCTTTCCCCAGGTGAGACAGGAAGCAATACAGAATCCAAATTAGGTTCATATTTCATTAACCTAATTTGTCATTTCATGACAATGTGTCATTTCATCACACTTAATTTCCAATAATAATAATTATCATTCAAAATTTTCCACATAACTCAAAAAAAATACCTCTAATGGCTCCAACAAGTAGGTTCCTGTGTGTCAGACAGTGTGTTAACAGACTTTTTGTGCTTTTTTAGTAATACTGCAGATGTTTGACAGGCAGTAGGAATTGCCAAATATAATGTAATATAGTCCTAGTCTAGTCCTTGACCAGAGACAAGACTAGTGATAACTGGTGCTGTGTTTCAGACTGGTCTGGTGGTGGTCCAGGCTGAGGCCTTCCTGCAGCTGTGTGACTAGGACTAGGACTAGACTAGGACTAGACTAGACTAGGACTAGTCTAGTGATAACTGGTGCTGTGTTTCAGACTGGTCTGGTGGTGGTCCAGGCCGAGGCCTTCCTGCAGCTGTGTGACTTCCAGTCAGCAGCAGCTTGTTATAAACGGGCGTGGCTCCTGCAGCCCGGAGCGTTCAGCTCCCGCCTGGCCTTCATCTACTACCTCCAGGTACACACAGCACTAAATCATCTACTACCTCCAGGTACACACAGCACTAAAACATCTACTACCTCCAGGTACACACAGTACTAAAACATCTACTACCTCCAGGTACACACAGCACTAAAACATCTACTACCTCCAGGTACACACAGTACTAAAACATCTACTACCTCCAGGTACACACAGCACTAAAACATCTACTACCTCCAGGTACACACAGCACTAAAACATCTACTACCTCCAGGTACACACAGTACTAAAACATCTACTACCTCCAGGTACACACAGCACTAAAACATCTACTACCTCCAGGTACACACAGTACTAAAACATCTACTACCTCCAGGTACACACAGTACTAAAACATCTACTACCTCCAGGTACACACAGCACTAAAACATCTACTACCTCCAGGTACACACAGCACTAAAACATCTACTACCTCCAGGTACACACAGCACTAAATCATCTACTACCTCCAGGTACACACAGCACTAAAACATCTACTACCTCCAGGTACACACAGCACTAAAACATCTACTACCTCCAGGTACACACAGCACTAAAACATCATCTACACCTTCAGTTAACTGAAGTAAACTAACCTTCCTCTTGTGTTAGGATCACCACCCACCTGTTTTGGTTTTAAATGCTTTAAATGACCACACAACTGTTGCTGATTGCATCGAGGCTTTTTGGATTCATCAGGAACCTCTAGTGAAACAAAAAAAACCCACAAAACTAATTTCACTGAATTATAAAATTCCCTGGTGAAAAGTATAACGTTTGTGTTGTTTCACTTAGAATATAAGATTATAAAACAATATTTAATGAAATATATACTCAACTCAACTCTCAACTCAACTTTATTTGTAAAGCACTTTAAAACAACCACAGCCGCAGCAAAGTGCTGCACATCAACAAACAGAACAAGAGACAATGAAATAAATAAAACAGGAATAAACAACTGTGCTGCTGCCTGTCTTGGCCAGGACTCTTTTGTAAAAGAGATTTTTAATCTCAATAAGACTTTCCTGGTTAAATAAAGGTTAATAATGGTTTGGATTAAAAAAATAAACAAAAAACCCCCACTAAAATAAATACATTGCTTTTTAAAAAAACAATAAATAAAAGCAAACCATAACTGTGGTTTAAAAAAGGTGTTATGGGTCAAAATTGACCCGTAACACCATAGATGTTACTATAGTTAATATTAAAATAAAACATTAATTTGAGATGTCTTCTAATAGCCCTCAGTAATAGTCAAGTAACATAACAACCTTTTATTTTATATAATTCTCTTGAGGTTCATTTTACGATTTTTTAAATTGAAAACGAGGGGCCACACAAAAAATATTAGAACTAATCTTTGAATGTATGAGGAAACCTGCCAAGGTCATCAGAGGTAAGAAACAGATATATAACTGTTTTAAGGGTATTTATGGATCATTTAAGGGTCAAAACCAAGCTGTTACCATAAGAGATAGTAACAGAAACATAAGAGGAAGGTTAAGAATCGTAGAAAAACTCATTTTTTTTGTAGGTTGCACCCTTCATAAAAATCTCTATAACTAAATGCTTAAAGATAAAATAATGTAACAATGATCCCTATGTTGTGGACTCTCTATATCACTCTGCTCTTAGATTTATATATATATATATATATATATATATATATATATATATATATATATATATATATATATATATATATATATTAGATTTATTCCTGGTGATGGCTACAACACTCATCACTGGATCGTATATGATAAAGTGGGCTGGGCTTCTCTGGCAAACAGGCCGAAGAAACATGGGAACCTATTTATCTTTAAGGCCATTAACGGTAAACTACCTCCCAACTTAACACGACTTCTTGATGGAATCATCGATATTATTCGACAACATCAAATAACTGGTTTACTCTCTCAGTTCCCCATGTGCTAACTGAACTTGGGAAGCCAGCCTTTTGTTTTAACCCATTAAGGCCTAAAGCGCCTGGGAAAAATGCCTGTAAAACCTCTGGGCGATTTTCAAATGACCCCCTAAAACCTGAAGTTTTTCTGGAAATTCAACACCTACTAAATAATAGATTTTCAGCCTCTGTAGCAGATAAAAATGAAATTCAAAAAGTATTTGAGAGCTTATACCCGTGGCTTTCATACGAAGTTGAGTTTATTTGTCCAAACCTTCAATACATTTTTAAAAAAAATCAACAAACTCAGCAAATGTTACATTTGTCTGAATAAAAAAATCCTATACATAATACTAATACATGCCCATTAGCAAGATGCTAACATGATATGACCACTGGAAGAACAAGACATAGTTCTCATTAGCCTACTGTAATTTAAAAAAAAAAAAATAATAATAATAATAATAATAATAATAAATAATAAAAATACATTTAATATATTGCACTTTTCAGGGTACTCAACGACGCATAAAGTAATATAAGACATAAACAGTCATGATTTCTTATATCATCATCACAATCAGTTAGCCTATTATTATTAATATATTATTAATAATATTATTATTATCTCCAGATGGCCACAAATCTGTCTGTTCTTTGGTGAAAATATGTCGTCTAAAAACATATTCCTCATCCATAAATCCCGGTCGATTGGTTCCGAGGGTTCAAAGTTCGGATCAGCAATAAAATCATCGGCGCTGTTTTCATCAGATCTCTTCCGTCTCTTCCTGCTGAGCTCCTCCACTATAGATATATATATATATAGATAGATAGATATGCCTCCGCTATAGTCGTCTTCCTCCATGATTTATAAGTTCTGGAAAAGTCCCATGATGCATTGCGACACTCCCACATGTATTCTGATCATGATTCTGATGCATTTCATTGGCCAAGAGACCGAAAATAGGTGAAAAAAAATACAAATACTACAAAATGACATATCCGCTGTCCCGGCCTTAATGGTAGAGTGACGCAACAGCGCTCCCGGCTTTAATGGTAGAAATGCGGTAATGCTTTCCCGGCGTCAATGGGTTAATGCCCCTGGAACGATCTTCAACTCACAATGAGGATCAGTTCCCCCAGAATAAAAATTAAATTTTGTAGCTTGATTGCAGACTTTCCTGCAACTGTCTGTAACTGTGTGGCAGCTCGCCATGGTAAAAATCTTTGCCGCCGCCACAAACAAACAAACAACAACAGTAGTAAATGGTTGTAATGTTGCTATGAGAGGAAGAATGAGTAAACTGGCGCCTGGACTTGGGCAAATAATGTGCAGAAATGATCATATAGTTTATAAAAATCCAGTGCAGTGAGGATCAAGACATTTCCTTACACCAGATGTCTATTACACATATATACATATCTACTACTACTGGTACTGGTTCATATTAGTCACTCTGTTTGTCAGTAGTGAATCCAGTCTGCAGCGTAGCTCTTACACTTCAATAAACCAGAGAAAAATGGCTCCAAACTACCACATTTTAGAGCAAGCTCGAGTTGCAAGATATATTTTACAGTTATACTTATAACCAGTCAGATTTTTGTCCTGTTTACCAAAATAACCTCAACAGTAATAGCAGTCAGCTTAAAGCTTCTATAACTGACTGGATTGAACTCTCTCCACGGGTCTGTGAAAGGAAATAGAATTACTTTAATCTAGTGGTACACTTGAAAAAACTCCTCTAAAACACATCAATGTTTCTGTGCAGACTGCATCATAAGGAAGATCACACTGTTTTAGCTTTGGTCATTTTGAATAGTCATTTACTTATTTATTTATCTTGTCTGTTATCTGTATTTTGAATTTGTATTTCTGTTCTGTTTGTAAATGTACTCGTCGTCACTGTAAATGAGGGAAACCTTACGCGTTTGAATAAATGAAGTGTTATCTATGTGCTTCCTGTTGTCTCAGGGCCAGTGTTTGTTTGACCGAGGTCTCTTCCTCGAGGCTCTGGAGGCTTTCAGCAAAGCGTCTGAGGTGAAGCCGGGCTGCAGGGCCTACGAGGTCAGGAGGTCAGGAACAAGCTAACGTTTAGTGTTTGTGCTTACAGTTATATCAAGAATATCCTGCATGTTATACAGTGGTCCACTGATACGGATCACATGTATCACTGTTATTACATTATAGAGACCGTATCCCAAATCAGACACATCTGCAATGCTGCACGTTCTGGTGTTTTCACGTCATTTGGAATAAGATCGCCTCCACCAGTGTAGCTATAATTGATTTTTACATATTTAACAAGCTATGTGTGAAATTTAATTTATGTACATGGAGATTTACACGTCTAATTACAATACGAAAGTAACTCTGATGAGAGAAAGCAGTAAAAAGTACATCTGTATTTTTACTGTACTGTATTTTATTGTGAAGGTCAGAAGTATGGTTGATAACGATGGTTGATAACAGTGATATTTATTCGGCTTAACCAGAAACATCCAGTTTACCCTGAAAAACTCAGCAGCCTCCATTATTTCACAGCGAGGAGATCCAAGTGTCCGGTTTGGGATACAGTTAGCTCACGGCTAACTAACAGGCGTTAGCGTCCTTTAGCCGACTCTGGTAAACCCGAGGCTAACGTACAATATTAAAACAATATACGGTTCGAAAGATAAGAAGTTAGACTTTACCTTCACACCATTTAATTAATTGGAAGCTTAACATGATCATTTATATTAGTAGTTAATATGAAATTTTGATAGAACCTAATCCGAACGGTGTCTGATTTGGGATACAGTTACGTTATCATATATCTTATTTCCAGTGTTTTTGTGGATTGATGTGTTGTTTGTGTCTCAGCCTGGCCTGTCTGACAGCTGCAGGTCACCATGGCGACTGTCTGAAGCTGGTTAATGACTGGATGCAGTCAGACGGTCCCACCTCGGACCTTTACGTCCTCAGAGCACGACTTCACAAACTGCTCCGCCAGGTAACAGCAACACACACCACACACAACAGCAACACACACCACACACAACAGCAACACACACCACACACAACAGCAACACACACCACACACAACAGCAACACACACCACACACAACAGCAACACACACCACACACAACAGCAACACACACTACACACAACAGCAACACACACCACACACAACAGCAACACACACTACACACAACAGCAACACACACCACACACAACAGCAACACACACTACACACAACAGCAACACACACCACACACAACAGCAACACACACTACACACAACAGCAACACACACTACACACAACAGCAACACACACTACACACAACAGCAACACACACCACACACAACAGCAACACACACCACACACAACAGCAACACACACTACACACAACAGCAACACACACCACACACAACAGCAACACACACTACACACAACAGCAACACACACCACACACAACAGCAACACACACTACACACAACAGCAACACACACTACACACAACAGCAACACACACTACACACAACAGCAACACACACCACACACAACAGCAACACACACTACACACAACAGCAACACACACCACACACAACAGCAACACACACTACACACAATAGCAACACACACTACACACAACAGCAACACACACTACACACAACAGCAACACACACCACACACAACAGCAACACACACTACACACAACAGCAACACACACCACACACAACAACAACACACACTACACACAACAGCAACACACAACAGCAACACACACCACACACAACAGCAACACACACCACACACAACAACAACACACACTACACACAACAGCAACACACACTACACACAACAGCAACACACACCACACACAACAACAACACACACTACACACAACAGCAACACACAACAGCAACACACACCACACACAACAGCAACACACACCACACACAACAGCAACACACACTACACACAACAGCAACACACACCACACACAACAACAACACACACTACACACAACAGCAACACACAACAGCAACACACACCACACACAACAGCAACACACACCACACACAACAACAACACACACTACACACAACAGCAACACACAACAGCAACACACACCACACACAACAACAACACACACTACACACAACAGCAACACACACTACACACAACAGCAACACACACCACACACAACAGCAACACACACTACACACAACAGCAACACACACCACACACAACAACAACACACACTACACACAACAACAACACACACTACACACAACAGCAACACACAACAGCAACACACACCACACACAACAGCAACACACACCACACACAACAACAACACACACTACACACAACAGCAACACACACTACACACAACAGCAACACACACTACACACTTTACATGTCAGGCAGTTAGTCATGAATCCAGCAGTTAACCCCTGAACCCCAACGAGCAGCCAAGTCCTGCAGCTCGAATCAGCTCCATCATGACTAGAAGAGGGAACGACTCAAACATGACTTTTTGCTGAATAACATAGTTAGAATGACAGAAATCAGAAAAAACCCAAGTTGAATTTATCTAATAAATTATATATTTTTTAATTGGGATGAAATATAATTTATATATAAACACTTTTCCAAGTGTCACGAATTTGTAAAAAAAAAACAACAACACAAAATTACCCCAAAAAAGACACAAAATAACCAAAAAAAGACACAATAAAGACACAAAGTGGCCAAAAAAGACACAAAATTACAATAAATTAGATAAAATGGCCAAAAAAGAGACACAAAATTACAAAAAAAAAACCCTCCCAGAATTAGAAAAACATATTGTACATATTGAAGTATTGTCATGTTTGCAGCCTCTCCTGTCCTCTCCTCTCTGCTCTGTGTAAACAGCCTCTCCTGTCCTCTCCTCTCTGCTCTGTGTAAACAGCCTCTCCTGTCCTCTCCTCTCTGCTCTGTGTAAACAGCCTCTCCTGTCCTCTCCTCTCTGCTCTGTGTAAACAGCCTCTCCTCTCCTGTCCTCTCCTCTCTGCTCTGTGTAAACAGCCTCTCCTGTCCTCTCCTCTCTGCTCTGTGTAAACAGCCTCTCCTCTCCTGTCCTCTCCTCTCTGCTCTGTGTAAACAGCCTCTCCTGTCCTCTCCTCTCTGCTCTGTGTAAACAGCCTCTCCCACAACAGGATCTAGTTATTCCAAACTGGTTTGTTTTTAGTGACTTTTTAAATGAGACATGTAGAATAAAGTCATTTTAACAGAATTATCACACGTTTTGTTGTATTTTTTCACGGTTTCTCGGTTTCATTTTTTACGGACTTTTATCTTCCATATACTGCAACTACTGTGAAAACACTCATTCAACAAAAAGTCACTCGTGTTTGTGTGTTGTGTGTGTGTGTGTGTGTGTGTGTGTGTGTGTGTGTGTGTGTGTCTGTGTGTGTGTGTGTGTGTGTGTGTGTGTGTGTGTGTGTGTGTTGGAGCAGTGTGATCTTGCTGACATTAATCACAGTTTATATAAATATTTAGACATGTTAGTTTGGACTGTTATCTTCCATATACTGCAGCTCCTGTGAAACACTCTTCATTCATTCATTCTCATATCTGTGGTCAACCTGTCCAGACGGTCCGGTGTTATGGGGACGTGAGGTCGGCGCTGGCGTTGAGCCCGGCGTGTCCCGAGGCCGGAGCTCTGCTGCTGCAGCTGCAGGAGAGCAGTGAGCAGGTCAGACTGGAGGCGGAGGGCCGAGCTCTGAGCGGAGCGCTGCCTCAGGCTCTCTGCAGCATCAACATCGCCCTGGAGCTCCGCCCCCAGGACCCCCGCCTCTACCTCTTCAGGTCGCTCTATCTAACAACAATATCTAACATAACAATAACAATAAGCTTGACTACAACTTAAAAATTAGTACTTGTTTGAAAAGTATGACTGCGTATTAGGGCCAGATTTAGAAAAAAAAAAATTAATTAATTAATTAATTACGAGAATAAAGTCGGAAATATTGAATTAATTACAGGAATAAAGTTGAAAATATTTAATTAATTACAAGAATAAATTCGAAAATATTGAATTAATTACAGGAATAAAGTTGAAAATATTTAATTAATTACAAGAATAAATTCGAAAATATTGAATTAATTACGGGAATAAAGTCAAAAATATTTAATTAATAACAAGAATAAAGTTGTAAAGGATTTTGATGCTGTGTTTTTTTTTTGTTTTGTTTTGTTTTTCCACCTTTTCAGCTTTTCATATCTGTTATCTTTAATTTATATTGAATTAATTAATTATGAGAATGAAGTCGAAAATATTTAATTCATTATGAGAATAAAGTTGAAAATATTGAATTAATTACGGGAATAAAGTCAAAAATATTTAATTAATTATGAGAATAAATTTGAAAATATTTATCTATCTATTTATCTCTATTTATCTATTTATCTTTATCTAACAACAATATCTAACAACAATTTTAAACTGACTGTTAGTAACAACCTGCATGTTTTTCAACTGGGGACCAAACCAGAGCAGTTGAATGTAAAGCATGCACATGTGGATATATTTCATCAATAATGAATCTTGTAACTACACCGGTCAAACGTAATGCTGCTGCCAAAAAGCAGCAATATGAACCAGAGAAAGGCTTCAAATGTTGCTT
>NC_081523.1:41259924-41274924 GCF_030273125.1 Centropristis striata | reverse complement strand
AATCATGACGATTTATTTGACCTTTGACACCAAAAATGTAGTTACTGCACTCTGGTTTTGCATTGCTGTAAAAAAATTAGCCGTGCATTAGCTGGTCACATTAGACGTTCAATAGCTGGTTGCAGTAGCCGTTCATTAGCCGGTCACATTAGCCGTTCATTAGCCGGTCACATTAGCTGGTCGCATTAGCCGTTCATTAGCTGGTCGCAGTAGCCGTTCATTAGCCGGTCACATTAGCCGTTCATTAGCCGGTCACATTAGCTGGTCGCATTAGCCGTTCGCAGTAGCCAGTCACATTAGCTGGTCGCAGTAGCCGGTCAAATTAGCCGTTCATTAGCCAGTCGCAGTAGCTGGTCTTATTAGCCGGTTGCAGGAGCCAGCCGCAGTAGCCGTTCATTAGCCGGTCGCAGTAGCCAGTCGCATTAGCCGGTCACATTAGCCAGTCGCAGTAGCTGGTCACATTAGCTGGTCACATTAGCCAGTCGCAGTAGCTGGTCACATTAGCCGGTCACATTAGCCAGTCGCAGTAGCTGGTCATATTAGCCGTTCATTAGCCAGTCGCAGTAGCCGGTCGCATTAGCCGGTCACATTAGCCAGTCGCAGTAGCTGGTCACATTAGCCGTTTATTAGCCGGTTGCAGGAGCCGGTCGCAGTAGCCGGTCGCAGTAGCCGTTCATTAGCCAGTCGCAGTAGCCGGTCGCATTAGCCGGTCACATTAGCCGTCGCAGTAGCTGGTCACATTAGCCAGTCGCAGTAGCCGGTCACATTAGCCAGTCGCAGTAGCTGGTCATATTAGCCGGTCACATTAGCCAGTCGCAGTAGCTGGTCACATTAGCCAGTCGCAGTAGCTGGTCACATTAGCCGGTCACATTAGCCAGTCGCAGTAGCTGGTCATATTAGCCGTTCATTAGCCAGTCGCAGTAGCCGGTCGCATTAGCCGGTCACATTAGCCAGTCGCAGTAGCTGGTCACATTAGCCGTTTATTAGCCGGTTGCAGGAGCCGGTCGCAGTAGCCGGTCGCAGTAGCCGTTCATTAGCCAGTCGCAGTAGCCGGTCGCATTAGCCGGTCACATTAGCCGTCGCAGTAGCTGGTCACATTAGCCAGTCGCAGTAGCCGGTCACATTAGCCAGTCGCAGTAGCTGGTCATATTAGCCGGTCACATTAGCCAGTCGCAGTAGCTGGTCACATTAGCCAGTCGCAGTAGCTGGTCACATTAGCCGGTCACATTAGCCAGTCGCAGTAGCTGGCCATATTAGCCGTTCATTAGCCAGTCGCAGTAGCTGGTCATATTAGCTGGTCACATTAGCCGTCGCAGTAGATGGTCACATTAGCCGGTCACATTAGCCAGTCGCAGTAGCTGGTCACATTAGCCGGTCACATTAGCCAGTCGCAGTAGCTGGTCATATTAGCCGTTCATTAGCCACTCGCAGTAGCCGGTCGCATTAGCCGGTCACATTAGCCAGTCGCAGTAGCTGGTCACATTAGCCGTTTATTAGCCGGTTGCAGGAGCCGGTCGCAGTAGCCGTTCATTAGCAAGTTGCAGTAGCCGGTCGCATTAGCCGGTCACATTAGCTGGTCGCATTAGCCGTTCGCAGTAGACAGTCACATTAGCTGGTCGCAGTAGCCGGTTATATTAGCCGTTCATTAGCCAGTCGCAGTAGCTGGTCACATTAGCCGTTTATTAGCCGGTCGCAGTAGCCGTTCATTAGCCAGTCGCAGTAGCCGGTCACATTAGCCGTTCATTAGCCGTTTGCAGTAGGTGACATTAGTTATATTATCGGTAGCGACGGCACAAAGTGTCAAACTGAAAGGCGGCGTATTATCCTGCTGAAATGACGCATATCCCCACCCAGTGTTGAGGAGAAGGCCATGTTCCCATCAGATATTCGATTTTCTCAGTTGCATGTAAACTGGGACAAGGACAGAAGTCTGATAAGATGCACAAAACGATTTTGAAGCATAGCTCCATTAAACTGTGCATGTAAACACAGTAAGCGTGGTCAGTGCAGTTACTGCGGTCTGCTTTGGTTTTGAGATGGATTTTGCAGTTACTGCAATTTTTATCATTATTTCTTTGCAATAAAGCAATATTGATATCCAAGATAAAACAGACATCAAGGAGTTCATTTTAGTCATAACTCAATTTCAACCAAAAATGTAGTTACTGTAGTTCGGCTTTGTAGGGCAGCATGTCAACAACAACAACAACAGCATGATAAAAGTCACCCAAACACAAGCTTCAACGTTTCAGAACCTGAGCAGCAACAACTGATTCTAAATCAAACAGCTCTTATTAACAGTTATTAAAGAGGATCTGGAGGAATCTGAAGGTGTTCTCCAGCTGACCTCCAGCTTCTGTGTTGGCAGGTTAAAGACGTGGTTCGCTCATTTCTCCGTGACCGTCCCACCGTGCACCACACTGGGCCACGCCTCACCACACACCTCCCCCCACCTGCTCCTCCGACACCTCCTGCACCTCCGACACCTCCACCCACACAGGAGAACAGGAGCAGTCCGCCTTGAGGCTCAAGAGGAGGTCCAACAACAAGACATGTGGGCCGTTCTGAGTCCACAGCTCAGAAGAAAAAAAACAGTTCTTTAATTTGAAATGTTCTTTAAACTTTGTGATGTGTTTCTCTTAGTCTAAGGCTTTAAATCATTCCTCAATGTGCTTAAACTACTGCTGTACATTTAATAAATCAGTTGTTTTCACCACCGTTTATACTTGTCCAACTTGCTCAATTCAGTGTCATTCTTTAAACACCTAAATTGAAGACTAATGTGTCAAGAATTGACCAAATGAATGATGATGTTTTGGTGAAACTGTGTTGAAAAACTTCACAATCTCCCACAATTCCAAGAAATGAGATAAACAACAAATGACCTCCAGTTTCACTCTGTTTTATGCTCTTTGTCTTCATCCCCTGATATTTTTCTCTGCCAATAGTAAAATAAAACATACCTGCTCATAAACATTAATAACATTAAAGTAGTATCAGCACCCCCAAAGACCAAAAATGCACAAAATGACCAAAAAAGACACTATTTATTCAACATTTTGCTAATCGTTATTCAACATAAAACAGTCAATAATTCAGCAAAACCAGGTGAAAGCTGTAACTGTTTTATATCGATTATCTTATTGAAAATAAATCTGATTAATGAACCAGCCCTACAAGAAATACACAGTTTGTGAACAAAGCAGAAATAGAAATAAACTACAAACAAACACTTCATGTTGCATCTAAATAATCCTAAATGAATTCATACAGAAGTTAAAAGACAGAACTAGTGTTATGATCCTTTCGTCAGGGTGTTATAATGCTCTTTGGTCCAGCAGGTGGCAGCAGAGGCTCAGTTCAGCTCCGTGGCTGTTCTCAGGCTGATCTCTGATCTCTAACATCTTGTTGTTTCTGTGACATGAGATCTAAACGTTCGGCTTCATCTGCATCGTACAAGTGATCGCATTCGTCCAGTTTACTCAATTCAGTGTCATTCTTTGGATATCTAAATTCAGGAATAGTGTGTCAAGAATTGACCAAATTAATGATAATAATGATAATGATGTTTTGGTGAAACTGTGTGTTAAAAACCTGACAAACTCCCACAATTACAAGACGTGAGATAAACAACAAATTACTTCCAGTTTCTCTCTGTTTTGTGCACTTTGTCTTCATCCCCTGATATTTTTCTCTGCCAATAGTAAAATAATACACTGTAAAAAAAAAGATAAACAATAGCTACTCAATAAATTTGAGGCAACAGATTGCACGCAATATTATTAATTAAATCTAACTACGTTACAAGTTGAGTTAATAACTTAACAGGAAGTGTTAAGTGGCAATTAAAAACAGACTATTTCTATTGTGTTGGATTCATTCAAAATTATTTTGATTTAGAATTACATACACATAAAGATTATATTTAATGTGATCAAAATAAGTAGATTCTATCTCAAACATTTTTATATTAAAGTTACTTAAACAACTGCCTCAAAATCAAGGACGCATTTATATTTAATGCATTTTATCAAATATATGAAGTAAAATGAAATGACTACATAATAAGTTATTACAGTGTACATACCTGCTCATAAACATGAATAACATTAATGTAGTATCAGCACCTGTTCTCTGAAGTCATGTGCTACGTAGGTTTTTACTTTCTCAGATTCCTCATAATACAAAAGATATCATTTTTAATAATGGATGAGCTGCAGCAGATGTTCTTAATCAAAGTAAATAATGTAGGACAGAGAGTTCAAACACTGTCTGAGGTCTCACCCAGCTGAAACTAGTGTGTTTGTGCTTGTATGGTGCATTGTTTGACCTCATCTAAAGTCAAAAGGCTTCTCTGGACCCAGAGCGTCACAGAGAGGGGCGAGAGACGCCGTAAATCCTACCGATGGGGATAACAGCGCTCACTTCTCTCTGGAAGGCCTTCGTGATGTTTCACTCAGCTGGGCTCATGGACAGTGACAGTGTGAGAAGTTGAGACTCGTGCACAGCTGGCGTCCTTGTTCCAGTCTGCAGGCGGAACAAGGTGGAGGCTCAGACGGCTGGATGTCAGCAGGCTGAGCCTTTATGGCTCCTTTATGGAGGAGCAGCCTTCTGACTGGAGCTGGCTGCATCTATCTCTTTTATAATTGTTAACGTTCAAGTCAAGTCAAGTATAGTTTATTTGTCCCAACTTGGGCAATTTGTTTGCAGTCTAGGTGTATAAAATCCATAAAAAACAATACATTCCAACACACATACATACAACAGATCACAGCCTCATTATATATATATATATCTAAAGATAAAACAAACAAAACAATAGTCAACAGAAGGCAATTCCAGGTGAAGTGTCAACTACATAAGTCCCCAACCTCAACAACATCCTCATCGTCAATATCAAACTCATCATCATCATCACTATCACCATCATGGTTCAACCAGGTTCAGTTCCCTAATGGAAGTGGGGATGAATGAATATCTGGACCTGTTCTTTCATAAGACCCACCAGCTGGTCCCAGACAGACTCAGAGCTGAGAGGATGGGACCGTCTGAACAGATCCTCCTAGCTTTCCTCACTACTTGCCTTTTAAATAAACAATTCAAATCAACAAACTGAGTCCCCACAATCTTGCTAGCAACCTTCACAATGCCCTGTAGGGCATTTTTATGTTTAATTCCAAGGTTACCATACCAGCAAATGATAGAAAATGAAATAACAGATTCGATAAAAGATCTGTAGAACAGAGTCATTAAGGTCTTATCAGCTTTTTCTGAAGGTTTACGGGCACAGAATCAACAGCACTACCATCAGAGACTGAGAGTGCAGTGAAACCGTAGCGGTGAATTACGTAGGAAATGTTCAGGTGTGTCACATGATGCTATTGATAGGTCTGTCATGATCATTACTATATGGACTTATTGTTCAATATATAAAAATGGACACGATAGTTTTTTTCTGGACTCAATATATTTTCCTTTATATGCGTGACTTTTTTTGTGTGTGTGTTTAAAGTAAAGCTGCAAATGTTTGAAAGGCAACATGAATTGCCAAAAAACACTATATTTCCCAAGCAGCCATTCCAGCTGTTTATATGTTATTTTAATAATACATTTACATTTAGTCATTTAGCAGACGCTTTTATCCAAAGTTACTTACAGGAAGAACAAAAGCAAACAATCAAGGTAATAATAAAAAATAATAATATTATATTATATTATTATAATAATACAATAATATAATACATAATGATTATCTCAGTGCAATATTAATAGAGCCTGAAGGTCTATTTTATTTGTTTTGGTTGTAGTTTATTTATTTATGTTTGATTTATCTAGGATATTTTAATATTTCTCTTCCACATTTCAATTCCAATGTTTAATATTCTCGAGGTTTAAAAATTAATTGCTGTGGAAAAGAATGTACTTATTATGCTCTACTATTGTTCTAAAACTTAAACAACATCAATACAACGATACTGTCGTTTATCGTGATAGTTTCTCTGAAAATATATCGTCCTAATAATGTGTTATAGTGACGGGCCTAACTGTTGAGCCCAGAGAGACTGACATCGCCATAGAAACATCTGTCAGTTATCGGATATGTTTATTGAATGCAACAACCCACAAATTACTTGTTTCAATTTCTCTGCACATTTTGAAGATTGGCTTTTTGGCCACTGAGCAGCCTTCATAGGAATGAACAGAGCCCCGTCTCCAACACTGTATCCAGATTTCTTTATACCGCCATGGTGCAGTGTAGCAAATACTTCAGACGAGACACGATTTAGAGTAAAAATTGGCATATAAAATCATGACTAGAAGTTGGAACAACTCAAACATCTCTTCTGTGAAGATTAATATCGTTAGAATGACAGAAATCAGAAAAAAGGAAAAACGCAAGTTGAGATTCTCTGATAAATTATTTTTAAAAAATTGGAATAAAATGGAATTTAAAGTACAGTAGTGTCACGAATATTGGAAAAAATCTTGGGTCTTGAACTTGAAGTATTGTCATGTTTCCAGCCTCTCCTGTCCTCTCCTCTCTGCTCTGTGTAAACAGCCTCTCCTGTCCTCTCCTCTCAGCTCTGTGTAAACAGCCTCTCCTGTCCTCTCCTCTCTGCTCTGTGTAAACAGCCTCTCCTGTCCTCTCCTCTCTGCTCTGTGTAAACAATCATGTCTTCAGTGTCTCTGAGGAGAATTTAATGTTTTTAACAGGATCTGGTTTATTTTAAATGACACATGGAGAATAAAGAGATTCTGACACTAATATCAACATTTTAACACAAGTTTGGTCACTTTTTTCTCATGGAAACTTGATGACCCGTTCAAGGACCTTCGGAAAGTTCAAACTCTGATGATAACGCCTGCTTTTACAGTTTCTCTCTACGATAATTCTGCGATGTATTTTTGGTGAAAGAAAACGTGTTTGGAACCCGGCCGTACGGTTCAGAGGGTTCAGATATGTTGATGTAGTACTCGTATGTTATATGTGGAAGCAGAAATTGAGAAAATGTAAAAATATAACTCAGCTGCCTTTAACTGCCCCGGTGTCTAAGAATAAATCAGCGATGAGTCGGCTTTGCATAATGGAATACTGAGTCATGCTTTGCTGGAATCGACTTACATCTCTGATTAGTTTTCTTGTTTTTTTACTGTCAAAAAGCACTTTATATTGCTGCTGTGTATGTTGTGACAAAACCATCGTGACTCAAAGTCCATTCACTAACTTTTTCTGGAGCTTTTAAACACTAAAATGCAGTTAAAAGCTCAGAGAAAAAGCTAGTTAGCAGACTTTGATTTAGGATCACTTTGTGAAATGAACTTCTACACTCCAACAAAAGCTAGAATGAAACAAAAAATGAATTATATTTAATATATGTAATGTCTTTGCTCTGAATGTGATGTGTGGCTGCAGCTCCGTGGCGTTCCCACAGAGCAGCTGACCCTGCAGCATTAACAACAGCTGTGGCAACAGCTGACACACAGAGAAAGGAGCTGTGGCACACTGGCTCACCAGAGAAAGTACCACAGCACAGAGTTCAGAGACAAACATACCAAACATACCGAACATACCGAGTCTGTCGCCGTCACTTCACACTGAGCACTTTCTGTCTTTAATCGATTCAAATGAAAATCGATTGTTTTCTCTTTACCTTCTCCGCCGCATGTGGAATATTAGAGTTAAAAACGCTCTTTTCTGGTGCAGAAGTCATATTGTTTTATTTGTTCAGATGTATTTCTTTATTATATTTTAAAAAACCAAGTGAAATTCCACGCCGCTGTGGAATGTGGCGCAGACGACCACGGAGGAGACGAGCGGCTCGCTCTCGTGTCAATCAGCGCTTATTGTGTTGACACTGTCTGCTTAGCAGGACGGGACGGGTTCAGAGCCTCTGATGGCGTCAGGACGGGTTCAGACCCTCTGATGGTGTCAGGACGGGTTCAGAGCCTCTGATGGCGTCAGGACGGGTTCAGACCCTCTGATGGTGTCTGGACGGGTTCAGACCCTCTGATGGTGTCAGGACGGGTTCAGACCCTCTGATGGTGTCTGGACGGGTTCAGAGCCTCTGATGGTGTCTGGACGGGTTCAGAGCCTCTGATGGTGTCTGGACGGGTTCAGACCCTCTGATGGTGTCAGGACGGGTTCAGACCCTCTGATGGTGTCTGGACGGGTTCAGAGCCTCTGATGGTGTCTGGACGGGTTCAGAGCCTCTGATGGTGTCTGGACGGGTTCAGACCCTCTGATGGTGTCTGGACGGGTTCAGACCCTCTGATGGTGTCAGGACGGGTTCAGAGCCTCTGATGGTGTCTGGACGGGTTCAGACCCTCTGATGGCGTCTGGACGGGTTCAGAGCCTCTGATGGCGTCTGGACGGGTTCAGACCCTCTGATGGTGTCAGGACGGGTTCAGACCCTCTGATGGTATTAGCTATTAGCCGCTAACGGCGCTAATAGCCGCTAGCGACGCTAATAGCCCCGCTACCATAACGCCGGTGATCTCAGCGGAGCCCCCAGAGACCTTTCGCCTTTCAACTTTCGCTCTAAACTATTTAAAACACCGTCTACAGCTAAAGAGAGTTTCGCGTCTGCAGCAGACATGTTGGATCCGTAAGAAAACTACAAGCTTCCAAGTGCCGAGTAGTACGCGTCATCGTCTTGCCGTCCCTCCCTGCTCTGTGATTGGATCCCTAAAACAGGACTAAGAAACGGCCCTAGTTTCCAGACTCCGCCGCAGTTCGAAATTAAATTTGAGCGCGCAAGGCAGTCTGGGTATACCCAGGCTATAAAATTACCCAAAGAAGACCCTAAAAGACATGAAATGACCAAAAAATACCCCAAAAAAGACAAAAAATTTAACAAAATGACCAAAAAAGAAACAACATGACCAAAAATAGACACACAATGGCCAAAAAATACACTAAATGACCAAAAAGAAAAAGACACAAAATGACCAAAAAAAGACACAAATGACGTTAAATGAACAAAAGAGAAACGAAATGACAAAAAAAGACATAAAAGACCAAAATAAAAACCTTAAATGAGAGCAGCAGAGCAGCGTTGGTGTCCCACATGAAACCAAACTGCAGCATGTGATTCAGACATCTCTGAACTTCCTGTATCACGTTTTTACTGAACTATATCACTCCAGACTGAGGAGATTTTGCAGGTCAGGGCTTGAGTTAGGGGTCAGGATGAGGATTTTTAAAGTGTTGAATTGTGTTAGGTTTGAGATAAGAGACAGAAGAAAGTCTTGAGGAGTGCAGTAACAGGCTGAATGTGTGTGGGCCTCAGCAGAGCGGTGTGGGACAGACAGTGGTCGTAAAGGAGCTGAAAAGTGTTTCACACTTGTGCAATAAAAGGCTCGAGTTCCCGTCCCGTCAGGCCGGGAGGCTCAGCCAGCCGGGTGGTGCCGCTGGCCCAGCCGGCCAAGTCTCTGAGCCCAGACAAAAACACCTTTCTCTGGGCACAGCAGCTGGCGGCTTGGCCCCCGGCTCCAAACATTCCCCATTCACGTTTCGACTGTTTTGTCTAAGATACGCGGAACACGTTTGTAGTCTTTGGGTCGTGTTCGCGGCAGGTGACGTGCGCGGACGCACAACTCGGTGTCGTCCTGAAGGGAGAGTGGAACGGGATACGTGGGTTTGGGATTGGATTAGTGCGGGCCTTGAAGTATGTGCCAGTCAGGGATTTTGTCAATGGTCTGCTTCTGCAAAGTACATATGACGAGGTTATGATAATGGCTCGGAGGGTTGAGGCTGTTAAAATTCCATCCTGTCCCTAAAGAGCAGTTAAAGACCGGGTTACAACTTTTCTTTTCTTTTTTTGAAGCTCAGTTCCATTTAATCAAGATTTCAAAAAGTCATGTGCCATCAAGTCTCTGATGTGATGTTAGCCGTTATTCCCAAGCTTTAAGGCGAGTCATGAAAAGGTGATTTTGTCGACGTTTCCTGAGAACTCTTCAGTACTTTAAAGGTAGATTTGCATGTCAGGCATGTTGTTTAGGTTGGAGATCTTGTTGAGATATCATCTACAATGGCACCAAACAAACTGGGGTCACACAAACCCAGAAGACACAAAATGATAAAGAAAAGATTAAAAAATGGCCAAAAAAATACAAGACAACACACAAAATTATCAATAAAACACATAAAATGACCCAAAAAACATAAAACACACAAAAAAAAGGCATTAAATGACCAAAAAGGACGTAAAATTACGAAAAAAGACAAAAAATGACAATAAAAGATGTAAAATTATTAGTGCCGGGACTTTAACGCGTTAATTAAGATTAATTAATTACACAAAAATTGACTTGTTAAAAAAATTGACGCATTTTAATGGCACTTATTTTTGCAGCGCGGAACGATTCTCACTGGATGAGTTTCAGGAGGAGCGATTATACTGGAGCACCAACTAGCGTTGATGAGTTGAGACAACAACAAACCACAGTGAACATGAAGGAAGAAGCTGATGAGACCTTTGGTTGGCCCCGTGGATGATGGGACATTTAGTTACTAAAAACCAACGGATGGAAGCGTCCATAAGAGCATGGTTGTGTTGCTAGGCAACAAGGAATTCACATATCACCATAGCAGCACATCCAGCCTCAAGTATCACCTCAATGCTAAACATATAGCAGCTAGCGGCTAGTGTGCTAGCTAGCGTGGATTGTGTTTTACTTCAAAAACCAAAGTATTCTAGTTTACAGAAGGTCTACCTACCTATAGGCTACCTGGATTTATGAAATGTTCTATATTTATTAATATGCTATTGCTACACTTAATGGCAAAAATGTCACTGGTCTGTTGGACTTGAACGGAAATAAACAATATTTTTGTTGCTTAAGCTTATGTATTCAGTCATTATTCAATGGTATACTAAAAATCCATGTGAAAAAAATTACTTCTCACTGTTCTCAGGTCAAATATTTATATGCGATTAAAATGCGATTAATTTCGATTAATTCAATACAAAGCCTCTAATTAATTAGATTCATTTTTTAATCGAGTCCCGGCCCTAAAAATGATTAAAAATCACAAAACAGAGCAGGAAAACGACCGTTTTACTTTTAGTTTTATTTTCAAAATATGACAAGATTATCAAAAAGAAACACTCTATACAGAATATACAATCATCCACAATGCAATAAATAACAACATGACAATAATAATAATAATGAAAGTAGAGTTTTCATCAGTCTGAACAGACACATCAGGGAGTCAGTGAAGTTAACAGACAGAAGAGCTGCTGGTCCAGAAACCATCCGATGCTCCGTCTGCTCCGTCTGATGCTCCACATGACACATTTGGCACCTCGCGGACGTATAAAAACGGTAAAATGTGCTTTTACAGTCTTGTAATTCTCATAAAGGAGGCGAGCCGCGTGCTTCCTTTCCTGAGAGAGACGGGAAGGAGAAAGAGGAGGAGGAGGAGACAGACAGACAGAGGCTCTCCCCTGAGGAACATTTCTAAAGACAATTTATATATTTTGGAGAGATAAACCATCTGCCTGTTTGTTCTCCTCATAAATATTCCAGTCAGTTTTACTGGCTCGTCCCAGCCACCGTCTCCCTGTTCTTGCTGTGTGTGTTCTTGCTGTCCCGGGCTTCAGACGGCTGTCTTCTTATCGGGTCTTTGAGGGCTCCGGGGACCGCTCGGCCTCTTTGTTCTCGCCCTTTAAATGTAAGAACCGCACCAGGGTTCTTCTGCTTCTTCACTGGCCGGCTGCATTCCTAAAATCGCTGCTGAGCTTAAATATTCTACCAGCCAAAAGTTTTTCAGAGTAGAAAGGAACGTCCTCATGATGTTGGTTTCCTGCTGGAGAAGATGAACTTAGCAGCCACGTACGAGTTTATCAGCTCCGTCTGACAGTTATTTGGTGATTGTCCCGTTTCCCCGACCACTATCTCCTCCTGCTCCTCAGGAGGAGACGGACTGGCGGTCCTGTTTCTGGCTCACTTCCAGCCGTTCATCTCTTTCAGCTGCTTGATGCTGGTCCCTTTGACGGGCGTGGAGGGGGGGGGGCTGTAGAGGGGCAGGATGGGGGTGCTGCAGCGCTCTGTGGGGACCGTCCACACCGTCCCCAACGAGGACTTCTTCTTCTTCTTCGGCTTGTCTGTCTTCTCCTTAGAAGAGCCAGGAGACATGGACTGGAGAGGGAACAGTAAGGCAGCAGGGTTAGGACATATGAGCTGGACTAAAAGTGAATGATGCAACCTAAACTTCATATAGAAGTTTAGATATGCAAATGAGGGGTGACCTCATTAAGTATGCACTAATTTGCATATAGGTCCAGGACAGAAATCTGAACAGTTATTTCAGAAAATACTGTCAAAAACCACAAAAAAAAATCTAATTTTGTCATGTTTCAGGAACAAAATGTTGTATAAATCAGGGTATGAATAATTGAATAAAGTTAGGAATTAAACTTCTACTCTTCATATATTCTTGTAGAAGTTTAGACATGCAAATGAGGCCTGAACTAATTAAATATGCACTAATTTGCGTATATTTCCAGGACAGAAGTCTGAACATTGGATAAAGCAAATTTCAAAGTTATTTTATTTTGCTGATAAATTAAATTTAAAGATTTTTTCAGAAGTAAACTGGGAAATCTCTTTTTATCATAGGAGATAAATACTGTCAAAAGAAAAAAATCTAATTTTATCCTGTTTTTAGGAACAAAATGTCTATAAATCAGGATATGAATGATTGAAGATCGTGAGGAATAAAACCAGTCACCTATATGTTTGTTTGGGATGTTATTCTGACATGTTATGGAAGAAAAATAGCCCAAAACCTCAAAATTGGCCAGTGCATGAAATAAGAATGTTTTGGCCTGTAGTGTCTGGCCTTAAACCCGTCCCACCCTCACATGTGACCTTTTTACATTTATATTTATATTAATATTAATATTTAGAGTGACGTACGCAGCAGCAGAGCCCGAACCAGCTGAGCTTGGCAGCGCTGCGTCCCGTCCCGGCGTATCGGTTCTTCTTGGGCAGCAGCAGGACGAAGGACACGGCCAGAGACAGGTGGTAGAAGCTGTGGACGTAGGAGTAGTCCCACTCCTGCAGGAAACATCCAAACAGGATGGAGTGGTTAGATGGACTGTTATTAACTGTGTGTGTGTGTGTGTTAGTTTCATGTTGATGAGTCACCTCAAAGTAGAAGCGCAGCATCAGAGCCAGAGCCCCGAAGCAGCAGCCCGGCCCGACCTGCTGCGTGTACACCGCCTTCTCTGGGTACACCGCCCTCAGCTGCTTCATCTTCTGCAGCTGGAGCAGCACACAGTCAGGAGACAGAGCAGGAACATGAGAAGATAAGTCGAGAGGAGAAGGGACTTGTGTTTCACAGCAATATACAAAATCTCTATAAATCTATAAGTCCTGCAGCTCTAATCAGCTCCATCATGGCTAGAAGAGGGAACAACTCACACAGTTAGAATGAGAGAAATCAGAAAAAGAGAAAAAGTTAGTTGAATTTCTCTGATATATATATATATATATTTTTTTTTAAATTGGAATAAAATGGAATTTATATATGCAACAATTTTCCAAGTCTCACAAATATTGTTGCAAACACAAAATGTCCAAAAATTGACTTAAAATTACCAAAAAAGACACAACATTACCAAAAAATGACATAAAATTAACAAAAAAGTTGTCTTACGACAAAAAACAACACAAAATGACAAAAAAATCACACAAAATTACCAAAAAAATGACATGAAATTACGAAAAAAGTTGTAAAATGACAAAATAATGATACAAAATGACCAAAAACAGTTTTCTCAACATATTGTACATATTGAAGTGTTGTCATGTTTCCAGCCTCTCCTGTCCTCTCCTCTCTGCTCTGTGTAAACAGCCTCTCCTGTCCTCTCCCCTCTGCTCTGTGTAAACAGCCTCTCCTGTCCTCTCCTCTCTGCTCTGTGTAAACAGCCTCTCCTGTCCTCTCCCCTCTGCTCTGTGTAAACAGCCTCTCCTGTCCTCTCCTCTCTGCTCTGTGTAAACAGCCTCTCCTGTCCTCTCCTCTCTGCTCTGTGTAAACAGCCTCTCCTGTCCTCTCCTCTCTGCTCTGTGTAAACAGCCTCTCCTGTCCTCTCCTCTCTGCTCTGTGTAAACAGCCTCTCCTGTCCTCTCCTCTCTGCTCTGTGTAAACAGATCTGGAATCTGGAACAGGATCTGGTTAGTGCCAACGCTTTATTTTAAATGACACATGGAGAATAAAGAGATTCTGACACTAATATCAACATTTAACACAAGCTTTGGTCACTTTTTAGACCAGAAACATTTGTAACCAATGATGCCTTCAAGGACTGTCAGAAAGCTCACATTTCTGACAATAATGCCCGTTTTTCTCATGGCTTTCTATGATAAACGGTGTGATTTTGGTGATTTCTTAAAGAAAACATAGAGAGTAGCAGCAGTGAGACTCACCCATTTGACGGTGATGATGAAGACGGCGGACCCGATGGGTCCGGAGTAGACCCCGTAGCCCCAGCGGTCCTGGAAGATCCTCACCGCGATGGTCAGCACCCCGAACATGGTGATGCTGGAGCGCTGCGGCTCGTCGAAGTCTCCCAGAGCTGCAAACAGCAGGGAGACACTCTCATTCATAGAGTCTGCATGATGACATCACAGAGATCATCATCACAGTCTGTCTGTTTACTCATTCAGCCCAAATATCACACAGAACTCCTGCGTATTAGGATGTGAAGAGGATTTAACAGTCTGAAGGCTTGCACTGCAGCCAAACATGGAAACCATGATGCCTTCACAGTTTGTATTCTGGCGTCCTTCACAAGGAATTCACACACTTATATAAAGTTTATCAAGCCAAATATCCCCGAGGCCGACCTGCCAGAAATATAGACTAAATATAGACTAAATATAGACTAAATATAGACTAAATATAGACTAAATATAGACTAAATATAGACTAAATATAGACGACTCAAATCAATCATCATAGAAGAGCTCTGGAATAAACAGGCTGGC